>NW_010133770.1:0-150190 GCF_000699245.1 Pterocles gutturalis | reverse complement strand
CCAACCAAAAAAGAGATATAAATGGAAAAAAAAAAAAAAAAAAAAAAAAAAAAAGTATAAATTGATTACCCCACTTTCTGTAAAAATAAAATTAAAAATTAAATTACTACTTCCAAACCAACCCAATACTATGACCCACGAAAAACTTTGTCAAAAAAAAAAAAAAAAAAAGGGAGGCATGGGAGAGAGAGAATGAGGGAGAGAGGAAAAGCCATACAAGGGCTTGCTGTCAAGTCTGAATTTCATCCTGCCAGCTGAGGTGATGCTTACCAGAAATGCCATTTTAACAGGAAGGTGATAAGTGTAAGATACATGATGATATAGGTGTCAAACTAAGACTTTGGCAAAGATAAAAATACTGCATAAAATCCTAGTGAGAACTGGAGTTCTTAACTGATGGAAATGTGTGACTGAATTCTCTAAAAATTCTAGATACAGTTGGATAAGAAAAAATTGAATGAATCTCAACAAGATGGGTAATATAAAGATACAAGAGTGAGTTAATTGTTTCAAGAATTTTAAAGGTCACAAATAGATAAACATAGATAAAGAACAGAAAAGTTTAAGAGTTTAATATTAATCTACTGGGATTTTGCTTTATTTTGTAATAATGTACTTCTAAAAATGGTTTTCATTCTGGTTTGGACCAACATGTTCTATGAGAGTAGAAAGAATTGTCTGCTTGGAGCCTAAATGTGAAGAATAGAAATTGAAGGAACACAAGGTCTCTCTAGAGAATATGCACTAGGATGAAAAATACTCCTGCTCTTAGGAATCAAACCACTGAAGGAAAAGGTTATTTCCAAAAATTATTTCTTCTGATACTTCAAAATGATGATGCAGATTAATATGATTCTTCTCATGAAAACACAGATCTGCAAGGTGAAGAAGCTAGGAGGAGAACCGCATGTCACAAATCAACAAGTAATTGTTAGCGCTGCACAGAATAAATTAAAGTTGTCAGTCTAGAGTCATGTCATTAAAGGGTGCCCATAACAGACAGGGGGATCATTCTGCACTAAGCTCAGTTTTCAAGGAGTAGTAAATCTGGCCTTAGCAGTCATTAAATAACTAACTAATGTTGACAATACAAGTAAGCAAGCAAGCAGTATCTTATTAAAATTTAGGACCATCTCTCCTTTCAAAAAATGTGGCAAAGGACACTACGTAAACAACACTGCAGAAGTGATACACATTAAGAAAATACAGATGTGATTCCACAAGGCAATCCTCCTTTGACGATTCATGATAAGAAGCAATTTTAAAGGCAGATCATACATTTGATAATTTTAATTCTTTTCTCTGGTGGTATGGGGAGTGATGACTAACATTGAACCCTGTCTTGTACTTTCCATTTTAGATGGAAGAAGGCAATGACAAAATCTGAAAAGATTTGACAAAAAAGCTTAAGTGTTTCACAGGAAGAATTTGAGTACTTAACGGGGGCCTATGGGAAAGATGGGGAGGCACTCTTGATCAACGAGTGTAGTGACAGGACAAGGGGTAATGGTTTTAAGCTGAAAGAGGTTAGATTTAGATGAGATACTTGGAAGAAATATTTTCCTGTGAGGGTGGTGAGGCACTGGAACAGGTTGCCCAGAGAAGCTGTGGATGCCCCATCCCTGGAGGTGTTCAAGGCCAGGCTGGATGAGGCTTTGGGCAACCTGGTCTAGTGGAAGGTGTCCCTGTCCATGGCAGGGGAGTTGAAACTTGATGATCTTTAAGGTTCTTTCAACCCAAACCATTCAGTGATTCTATGATTTCCAGAGACAAAAGTCAACTTAACTCTCATCACTTGTAACTGAGGCACTTGTTATACTGGTTTTATCTGAGAAATAGACACTACTCTTGATCACAATCAAAGCAGCTTCCTATTTTTCTTTCCCATTAGAGATAAATCTAAGCAGCTACCCTGAGCTTTTCTGTGTATTTAGAAAGAGGATAAATAGCACCTTTGCTAGAGAAAATAGGCATCTCATGAGTGTACTACTGTTAGCATAGTTTTTTGCAAGGAGGCAAGATGCTCAAGTCTAAAAACATTCTCAGACACAAACCAGTCCTTAAGAACAAGACAAAATGAAAAAGAAAGTAGGTATTTTTGTTTTTTTCCCCAGAAAGAACATATCAGGAGACTCCTTATATGTCTCCTATAAGGGCATAAGGTTAAAACAAGTAGAAAATGAAGACTGGTAGAGGATCAGCAGTATTTAAAAACCATGCTGAATCTTTGATCACTAAGAACTCTGAATTGCTTCCAAGGACAGTAAGAAGGCACAAAATGGTGTCTGAAGTTTCTGACTCTTTTATCTAGTTTCTGCAGGCCCATTAGAAATTCAAGAGAAACTGCTGGTTAAAACAATGGGCTTGAATCCATAGTTCTACACAGTAAATTGCAGCAAATGATTAAAAATGTTTCAAATAGTTTATCTCCACAATCACCTACTGCCCGTTTTACTGAAACAATTCTTTCTTCTCAAAAAACAAAAAAACCCAAACCCTGCCACATACTGTGAGGCAACTGTCCAGCTGGTTCCCTTCTTACCTAATGTCATAACTCCTATCAGCCCTAAGCAATAAAATATCCAGACAGAAATTATACTTCGTGGCTTTACACCTTGCTATAATTTCCTGCAGATACGTGTACAGTGAAATAGAAATGTAAAACACGATTGAAATGGAATGCTACCATTCTACACTTTCTGAATAGGTACTACTGCATCTTCAGGTAGTTAAGCAATGTTAAACACACTTCTTCAGTATAATAAAAAGCTACATAACAGTAGAAAAATTACAGAATTTTACAGTGGGCATCAAATATTTGTACTGATAAAAAAAGCAATAGGTGCAGTCTGAGGACATACTATTTGTTAAAATTGAAACTATTGAACTTAACTGATGAACTTTCATCTTAACTCAATGTCTCCTACCATGTGTTAATTAATGTACGTTACTAGAGTAAATTAGCTATGATACTGTTAGTAAGAAGCAGTAAGATCCTCTTACCTCCTACATACAGTGGAGAATCAAAATTCAGAGTGGATTGCTTGGACAAATTGGTAATTATCTTGGGGCTTCCTCCATCAATAGATAAAGACAGAATTTGATCCATAGCTAGCAGCTCCACAATGTGGAAATTGCCATCATTAATAGTTTCCACACTGCAAAATAAACATTAACATTAATTTTAAACAGTCGATGGTCTGGATAGAACAGTTTTTGGTCTTCTTCTACTTTAATAGTTAATACAGCTTCAGAACAGAAGTTTTCCATAAGTGCAGTCTCCTGAAAACTAGATTTTAAGCAAGAACATGCATGTATGCTTAAGAGCTAATACAATGTAATATCCCTTCAATAACAATCTATTAACAAGACATATTTTAAATTAATAGATCTTTTTCTTTCAAAGTTATTCCTGTCCTCATCAAGTAATAAACTGTGTAAATACAGATGATATTCTAAACATCAGTTGAAATACTAGGCAGGACGCCAAACACAAAAAAAGTTTGGAGTTCTTCTGCAACAATGATCAGAACGCTGGTATACCTCTTCTATGAAGAAAGGCTGAGAGAACTGGGGTTGTTCAGCCTGGAGAAGAGAAGGCTCTGGGGAGACCTTATTGTGGCCTTTCAATACTTAAAGGGGGCTTATAAGAAAGATGGAGAAAAACTTTTACCAGGGCATGTAGTGATAGGACAAGAAGTAACCGTTTTAAACTAAAAGATAATAGATTTAGATTAGACAGAATCTTATAAAGTAAAATAAGATGACATAAAAGAATAAATTCTTTAATATGAAGGTGGTGAAACACTGGGGCAGGTTGCAAGAGAAGTTGTGGATGTCCCATCATTGGAAATGTTCAAGGCCAGGTTGGATGGGGCTTTGTGCACCCTGATCTAGTGGAAGGTGTCCCTGCCCAGGGCAAAGAGGGGTGAAACTAAATGATTGTTAAAGGTCCCTTCCAACCTAAACCATTCTATGATTCTAATGTTATTTCAAGATATCATTTGCATGCGTGCATGTGTACCCTATATGTTACATAGTATTGGGTTTAGATATTTTGCAAGTCTGAAGGCCTGAGTTGACTCCAGTGATATATAATCTTACTATTTAATAGAATATGGAACTGCATCACTTAAAATCACATTGTTGGTCCAGACAGCTCCACTGACGCTAGCAATAAAGTAATGTGTTATCTTTATTAGGCATGATTATTTCTGTGCATTCAGCTTCTGGCTAGTATAGTGAATACTGCAATGATTTTTTTTTTTTCTTGCTTACATATACATTTCCTTCTGCTTACTAACAAGATACGAACCCACTACTAGGAGAATGCCCAAAGGGTGTCATGCACAAAAGGCTTGTTTCAAGCATGGTGCTTATGCTGTATAAGGACAAGCTACATGTTATTAAGTACAAGAAATGGCTGCCTGTGCTTACCAGCCTCAATATCTACACAGCAAATGTTTAAGTGCAGTGTAACTACTCTGAACTTGCACACAGTTTAAGTACATCAGAAAAGGATGAATATTATTACTCAATGCTGGGACTGAAAATATCATTGTACTTAAATTACTTCTAGCCCATTTTCCATTTGAGCATTCAGAGATGAACGTATGGCTGCACAGAAGTTATGACAATGATCTGTAGTCCAGAGACAAGACATTATAACCATTCCCATGAGAGCCTTTATTTGCTTCAGGGCACCATCAAATAAGCAAGCTTAAGCCTTTGAAAAAAGTTATTTAAAGGAACCAATTGTATGACAGCCTCAGATGGACTGAACAGTCATACAGTCAGTCAGCTCTTCTCATTAGAAAAGCAGCATAGCTGAAAGGGATTAGCTTCCTAAATCTCAAGGCAAAAATCAAGCAAATAACTTTATTACAAACTTAGCAATGTTTTAATTAACCTAACGGCTTTTGTCCTAGAACAGATCAGAAGCACCCACATGGTTGTTTAGAGCTGTGACACATTACATATCTTCCTAGCTTAACTATGTGGACAGGTTCAGCTCAAAATGGATAAAAGATCTGCATGACGGAACGCATGCTTTACATAAAACTCAGCTCTGTGTGAAAATGCAAACATACAACAGAGCAGACACTGGCAGAATAAACACTTTTCAGAAGTGGGCAGGAGGGAGACGGCCAGGCTCCATAAGGGGACAGAAAAGGTCAGGGTTCATAATTCCTAAAGAGTAAGATCTATTCAAGGTATTAAGAGATTTGTTTTCTGTGATCAAGCACTAAGAAAAGTGCCAGGATCAATTTATTTAACACATTTCAATGAGTCCAGGAAAAAAGTTGTACTAAGAAATCAAAATGCATATGAATTCTTAAGTAAGAAAGAAATCCTAATAAAATGCTCTTGTTCCAAGGAAACTTACGCTGTTTTACAACTTATTAGACTTTCACACAATAGCATTTAAAAGGATGAGAGCAACACAGAACATGCATTTTTATAGCAAGAGGTCATTCCAGGGTTCTATAAAACATAATGCGTAAAGGGAATGTGTCTCTGTTAAGAGTGATTATTGAAAGCTTCTAGTTTAAACTGTTTTACTGGTAAAAATTTACTGCAGAAAGAGGAACCCTCCTAGGTAATGGTGGTTTAAATTAAAGGGGAAATAAACACACGGCATAACTGTGCAATATTTCCTGCCAATGCACTTACATTACTTTTAGCCCGTTTCCCATTGGAGAAATGGGAGCCGACTGCATACATCCTAATGAAAAGCTGCAAGAAAAACTGATTTAAACATTCTGGAACTCTGTAGAAGAATAATGATTTGGGAAGAAATATCCCCATATTTCCAATAAATATATGATGAAAACTAGTTTACAGAATGAAAAGGTTGGGGTTTTATTGTGTAAAAAAAAAATTTAACATTTAAAATAGATGTCCAGACAGAACAAAACCCAAGTGGATCAACTTTTCCCAAAAAGCCATCTCCAATGAATTAATTTTCTTTATTGGTCTTGGCACTGCCATCATCTCATCTTGTTACTCAGATTGACTGATGAGTTCTTTTGGGATGATGGCTCTTTCTGCAGTCAATTCCCACTGGTAAAGCAGTTTTCACTCTACACCACTAGACTGCTGTTATTGTTGATTCTCCATATTTATCATTATTAAATCATCTGTTTGTAACTTTGTTTTGTTGCTGCTGCAAGCACCTCTGTTGGCTTTGCAACTCCCATTTGACTCCTTTTCAACACACCATTTCTTGACTGCCATTTATATTATAAAACTTATATTTGAATCTCTCTTTGTTGTTTTTTGTTTATCTTGGCCTCCATTTCAGGCACCTCATCATTGTTCAGTGGAGTATGACTTGTCTTATTTTTTTTTTCCCCAATACTATCCATGAATCTTCACTTAATGAAATCTGTAAACCTCCTGACAAACTTTTCAGTTTTTAGATTTATATTCTGTCCTTCTCACTGTAAGCAACTTTCCATCTTAGTTTGCAAACTATCTTCCCTGTTACCAAACCATTCTTAAATTTAATTGTTCTTAAATATTATGAGTTAAAATGCTCTTTTGTCTTCTTCTTCATATCTCTCTGATAAAACATAATACATTAACTTGTTTTCTTTTATAATTCATCACCTATTTGTACTGGGTCTGGCTGGGATGGAGTTAATATTCTTCATAATATCTAATATGGTGCTGTGTTTTAGATTTGTGAACAAAGCAATGCTCATAATGCACTGTTTTAGCTATTGCTGAATATTATTTGCACAGTGTCAAGGCCTTCTCTGTTTCTCACTCTGCCCCCCCAGTGAATAGATTAGGGGTGCACATGAGGTTAGGAGGGGACACAACCAGGCAGATGACCTGAACTAACAAAAGAGATATTCCAGTAAAATGGAGAGGAGGGGGAGTTTAGGTAGGTTAGCAATCTTTTGTTTGGGAACTGACTAAGCACTGGTCTACCCATGGGAGATGGTGAGTGACTGCAATTGCAGCACTTGCCTTGCTTTGTTTTCTTTCTTTCTTCCTCCACTTTTCCTTTGGTTATTAAACTATTTTTATCTCAACCCATGATTTTTCTGACTTTTACTCTTCCTTTTTTCTTCCCCTGTCCTACTGGAGGTGGAAGTTGAAGTGAGCAAGAGTCTGTGTGGCACTTAGTTGCCCACTGGGGTTAACCTACAACACTATTTCACCATATTATTAGCTATTTATAATTTTGGTAAACTTCAACTGTTTTGTCTAAAATTTTCTATACTGAATGGTGCCTGAAACTGATTTTTATTTTTCTAGACAGACCAGATAGTTTCCCAAACTGAAGGGAACACACTCCTAGCTCTTATGCTTCTATTAACCCTGCTTTGCAGGTCATTACATTTAGCAGTGGGCTAGCACCATGTCTATCCATTTGTCATGTTTCTGAAAATCCACTGAGGCAAGATGTTAAAATTTTGAAAACATGGAAGTCTGCAGAAAGTGGAGGGCTAGATCCCCAAATTCTTTGTCCATTCTGGCTACATTTCAACACACAGATGATTAGCACCTTCCCTCCAGCTGTACTTTTGGGCTGTGGTAGTACCTGATCTATCTGCCTGCCAAACCTTTCAAAGAGAAGCTATTGCCTTAGTTAGATCAAGGTTACATGGACAGAGAAAGAAACTGTGTGGTTCTCATTTAGATGAAGTAAAAATTGGGCCTACAGTAAGAGAAGAGGAAGAGGTAGGACTTGGCAAGAAATAGTTGGAATAAAGAATGAGAATAATGTATTGTAGTAGATTACAAGGAAAACATGACTGGAAATTTAGTCAAGGAGGAGACTGAGAAGGATGAAATAGAGAAGAAAAGTGAATCAGTAGGTTACTGTAGATTATGTCTGAGAGTAGTTTTTGAGCAAAGATTATCAGATCTATCTGGCTTAGAAAAAATGGAGGGACAGGAGGAAAGAAACCAAAGGGAGAGACTGAAAGGAGGACAGCTTTAATAGGTAACAAAGGTGTAGAAAGACAACATGCATGAATGGGTGAAAAGAAGGTGAAGAGCTGAAAAGGGGCAGCAAATATCACAAAGATCCTAGGAAGGTACAACAGTAAGAACTGGAAACAGGGATAGCTGAAATAAAAAGCTAGAAAAATAGAAATAGGTTGGAAAGGTTGAAGGGGTTAGAGTATAATGTATAAAAGATCATGTGCTACAACATACTCCTTTCCAGAAACTAGAATAGAAATGAAATAATATGTAATTTGTACAGTGCTCACTAGATGCACAAACATGTATACAAATGTGGAAATGTATACGTGGCTTCCAACATATGCACTTCCCTCGAGGGCAAAAGACTTCATTTACATTTGATCTCATTACCATTACATGACAAATTTCAAATATCTCCTAGAAACTCACCATCATGCTTATTTGAAATAAAAGGGAGGTTAATAACAATAATAATAATACAAGTATGTATCTGCTTCACTAAACAACCATGTCACCCTGTAAAACTTTGCTATATTTCCCGTCCCTTTCTACACGGCACCTACACTTGTCACATAGTTCAGAATAGCTGCTCAGCTATGTAGGGGAGATGCTTCTAGTTGTTCCGTAACACTAACCTAATTGGGACTGTTTGTTAATTCACTACGTTGCTATTAATCTCTTCTGCATTTATGATTTTTAGTTTTACTTGTGTGAGTATTGTCTTCCAATCTCTTTCTAGTAAACTGAAAAGGACAAGTGTGAATTACCAGTATATATTATATTGCAGTAATACTGGAGAAAGTGTTACATTGATGAGAAGGAAATATATGTTTTGAATAGGAAGAAGTAGTCTTGATAGATTAAAGAAACGGGAGTGAAAATAACTTGAAATTCCATATGATCCTGATTCCTATCGCTTCCTATTCCCAGGCAGCTGTGCCAATCAAAATAAAAAACAAAAATAATTAAACTCCTGAAAAAATAATCTAAACTTCTTCTTTAGCACTATCCCAGATAAAAAAAAAATCTTATTTTCAACTGTAGTCATTGAGAAAAGTGAAGTTTCACAGAACATTAAATTTGTTTTAAATACTTCAATATCCTATAAAGTCAAATCTTATTTTTAATATATGAAAATTTACACAACTAAAATGCATATACCACATGTTAAATCATTTAATGGAATAAAAAAAAAGTTATTAAATCAATATTGCATCAGAAAATAAAAGCAACCTTAAGATGCTTATTGTAAAAGGCTATGTTTTTACTAAACAACTTTATATTGTATTTTATAGGAATGATTTTTTTTTCAGTGGAATGCTTTTAGTACTAAAACCACAGTTCCTTTGGTGCTATTAACTAAGAAAGTTTAGCATTGTTTCCCTGCTGTATAACTTAAGCTTTTGATTTTATATTGCCATTTGAGTACAATAATTTCTAAAAATAATTTATTTTCAATGAAATGTCCCTAATGGAATGCAGAACAATGTCAACTGCTACAAACTCCAGAAAGTAAATATACAACACGAAAGCAAAAAGAAGATTCAGGGAAAACTCATTTAACACTTCCCCTTTACTTCTGAATTTATTTGTAGCAACAATACGGCAATGAAGGCCAAGAAGCGATGTCTGTTGTCTTTTTGCTCACTCTTGCAATATCTGTCTGCCAATGTTTACGAAGTTACATAAAACCTTCCCAGAAATTCAGGTGGCGATTTTTCAGAGAACCAGAGAAATTTGTCTTAAAAGCAAATCTGAAAAAATATGCTCCAGAAGCAGATGTGGATTCTGTCTCTTAATGACTTTGGAAGCAGAAAACATTTATTTTTCAAGGGTAGTGCCTTTTTCCAGAATCAAATTTTCAGCTTTCTCTTCATTTGCCAGGGAAAAGTCCCACATTATATGACTGCCTAACATGGAAGAGAAGAGAAATTCCACTTCATTTCTGCTTATGCAGTGTAGTTCTGCACTTTACCCTGCACAGTAGGAAATTATTTGGCAGTAACATAATGGAAAAAATTCCACTTCCATATGTGAGCTTTACAGAAATGTATAAATGTTTTAATGGATCAAATAATATATTATCTTTCTGACATATTTGCGTTAGAGTTAAAGCCAAATCATGTCTTTTGGCAACAGGTGCTAAGTGTCCAACATTCATTTGCATATATTTCTTTTAACCATCAATTTAAAAATGTGACTTTGATATAAGGAATTAATGTGTGTTTTGTTTCAGTTAGAAATTTGTTTCATCTAGGTTCACCTGTAAATAGCAGAGGCTGGATAAGATCCTGTGTCATAACTGACCCTCACTCTACCTCGGTACAGCTCTACCGCTATATGATCTTTATCGCCTTTGTAGAGCAGGATCCCACTGTCTTCATCTGTGGCAATCTAGTTAAAAGAAAGAAACACTTAGAAAGAACAAAAATAAATATAAAATCAAAATGCTGTATTAAGTGAATCTCTGAATTTACTGTCATAGTTTACTACTTCACCATAAAATTCTTCCTTGAAGGACAACCTGACAAAATTCTTTCTCTTCTCAATAAGCCCATCTACTTCAATATGAACATAGAGTTACTCCAGTGTCTCTTCTAGATTTTTAGCTCAAACTGCAAAAAGCTCTTTAAGTGAGCCAGTGACAACTTTGGCTAATTTTCCAAACCATGAAAAGTCATTCATACTCTTTTCCAAACAAGAATCTGCAACAGAAGCAATCTTACCTGTAGAGTGATATTGGTTTGGGGGCGTATCTTAGCTGAAGGGATTTGTAGATAGGACTCTTTGTTGACAAAGTTTATACTGATCAGCTTTTCACATTTCTCACCCTGATAGCCTGATAAACACTGACAAATTGGTTCACTCTCTTTTATGATACACTGGGCTCCATTTTGACATTCATAATTATCACAAGGGCTGGTGCGAGGTAGAACCATTGGTGGTGAAAACTCACAAAACAAGCCACTAAATACAAACAGAAAAAAAATTAGTATTTCCAAAAAAAGCAACTTTGACATAAGACATACGTGTTTGTACCGTCTTCATATCTTTCTTACCTGTATCCTTCTGGGCAAATACATGTATATCCATTAACTGCATCAGTACACTGCGCTCCATTTTTACATTTGTTGTCCTGGCAGTCATCAAAGTCAATATCACAATGCTCACCTACATATCCAGGTGTGCAATCACATCTGTGAAACAGGAAAGCAAATGGGATAGCACAGTGCCTTTTAACAATACAGTGTGCTTATGACAAAGTTAAGGAACTACTGAATTGTTTAGAACTCATAAAAAAAATGCATTACTGTGACTGTGTGTGTAATGAGTATGTAGCTTAACTAAGTTATTATATGGGGAATCTACATATGTAATGAATACAGGTTTGCTCGGTGCACATGCTTCCTCATCTGACATTATATTGAAGAACTGTGATTTAAATCTAGATATCCCTCATTAATAATTTTGACAGTTCTTGGAATTTATGAGTAATGCAGAATGTTACAAGATGTTAGGTGGCTGCAAACACCAAAATTAATCAGTATGCTTAGTTGCTGAAACTGAGACAAAGAATCCAAGACTTGTATTTTACTGATGTATATTTTCTTTTTTCAACTGAACAGCTATGAATGGACCAATGCCCCATTTATACAGTTTAGAGGTTATGGAGAGATTTTTCTCTTTGAAGTTCCACCAGCCTGATTTACTGAAAAAGCTCCACAGTTAGTGAACCAACAGAAGTCTCAAAACACATCCCCTGCCCTCCCCAAGCCAAGACAGTACGCAATGTTTTTTTTTGTTTTGTTTTGTTTTGTTTTTTCCCCATGCAACTCTCACTGTTAACACTAGTGGCAATTCTTCAGGCAATTCTCATATATTAGACTGCATGAATGCCCAGAACTCTGTGAAACATGAATGGAAAAGATTACAGATTCATGCATCCACTTGACTATTGTTTTTTAAATTAAGATGTATGTCATTGATTTAATTAGATCTTATGATTCCCTCCTTGGTGTTGTTTCTTTTAGTATCTAAAATTTGTTCTAAAGCGCCAGGAATGATTTTAAATAGCTGTGTAACTTTAAATTAAGTACTTCAATTAAATGCCTCGATTTATATTCAAGAACATGTAAGAATAAGAAAAGTGAAAAAATAATATAAAGCACGCTATTAAAAAGCTAAGTGACATACATGCTTGAAGTTGCTGCATGTGCTATTTTCTGATTTAAAATCTCAGAAAGTAACATGGAAGATTAATGAACTAGGCAGTAAAGTATAAAATGCCAAACTAGGCTTACAGAAGTGGCATAAAGAAAATAAACATAACACACATTTAAATTCAACAAGTTTTCTGTTTTCCAGTTGAAAACTATCAACTTAATTTCATGTTAATTTGAATATTTCATATATTTGAACATTTTTGCTATGTTTTAAGTAAGATGTAATTTCTTAAGTAGTAGGTATGTTAATCTGATTTTAGCACAAGACCATACTGTGCATAAAATAGGTGCTTATGACAATTGAAAGCTGCAAGTTTCCTGTATTTATTAACCTAAAGCCAATTAAAACCACTTTAAATAGTGCATACTAATTAATTATGATAAGGATACGGTGTAATTAAAGATTAGTTTTCCTGGGGATGGACTTTGGTTTATACCTTCCAGTGCGCCTTCCTGATAAATTCTTTCACAATTACTTCTCTGAAAGCAGTATAAGTGTTCCACTTCAACTAAGCACAACTATTTTCCCACTGTCCAAGCTACTAACAGGGGTTTGTATAGACTGTCACATAGACTAACTGCTCTACTCTGTGTTCCTATTTAAAAACGGATTGGAAATAGAAATGTTAAGGATCAGTAAAATTCAGTAAAACATACTTAAGATAATAATGTAGATCTACATGAAAATAACAGCCTATTCTGCCATAATGTTGGTAATAACTGAAATTAGTATTTTGAGAATAGAACTTGCTTCCACTAAAACAAAAGGAAAAGAAGTTAAGCATGCTAAAAAAAATAGAAATTTAGACTCAGTTGGACTGTGACAATATTTTAGACTTACTTGTATCCTTTGGGCGTCAAAATGCACTTTGAGTCATGCTGGCAAGGATTCAGGTTTTGAGCACAGAAATCTAGTTTCTCCTCACAGAGCTCACCTGAAATATAATGTATGCTGTCAACTGAGTGAAAATATCACAGTGAACGGAAAATAGCTTTTTTTGTTAAGCTGAAAAATGCATGCTTCATGATATAATAAATGCTACATATATGAAAGTACCAATAAAGAAATGTTAACACATAAATAATAACAATAAATACTAATATTTCAGATAATTCCTTTATAAAGTTCAATGGTAAACATCTATCCATAGATATAAATGATAATTTTGTGAAAAAATATTTTTTCATTTACAGCATTTATCTGGCTATGCTATACAGCAAAACACTAGTGCTTCAATCTCTTCTCACTAGGACAAACAAGCCAACAGTATGCTTTTCTCTTATTTATTGCTAAGCACATTACCTACAGAAACAACCAGATTTGCACTGTAAGTAACCTGTCACCTGGAAAAACCCTGTTAATATCACTGCATGTCAATACAATTCCAATTATCCCCAAACGAAAACTTGTTTTCTACTTTTTCTTAAATATGACTCTCCAAATTTTGCATTTGTTAATGTACCATAATTATCTAAAGTCTGTTTTGTGAAAAGAAAAAAAAGAATAATCTATGTCAAATGTTTACCCTTCCCTGCTGCTAGAAGCCCAACAGTTGCTCTGATTTTCAACACGGGCTGTATAATGTATAAAATATTTAATAAGATTAAAATATTATTTCACATACAACTTTATGACAAGTAAAAACTTACAGGTGTGTAAACAGATCAACAATGTCTTGTTCCCTGACTATCTAATCAGAAGATACCATGAACAGTTTATCATTGGTTTATAAGATAAATATTCTTATTCCAGCATCCATATGAAGAATGTATATATAATCGATAGGTATAAACCCTGTGCCTGCTGAATTTAGGGACTAACGGGTCTATCAGGCCCTAAAACTACGGAAGGAGTAGGGTTGTCCCTTGTCATTTGTTGAGTAATAACAGATGAGCTGGTGAGCAAAAAGTAGAAGTGTACACCAAAATGGGGAAGAAAAGAGAAGAAGATAGCACTGGATGAGCAGATACTTCCACTGCTCAAGTTAGCTTTCCTTCAAAGAAGCACAATATTTGGTATCCCTTAGTTTTACTTATCTGAGCATGGTAGTGGCCTGCAGTGTAGTTAGGTGAAGAATCAGTGTCTGCTGGAGTGCAGCCTGAGATTAAAATAGCATATAACAGCTTCACCTCTTCCCTGTAACTGTTGACACAGTACTGAGGATAAGGACAGCACCACCATGAATACAGTATGGGGAAAGAAGGACAGACCATTTAGGGACACAATTTGGGTAGAACTGGGAACTGGCAGATGGGAAGATGGGAGAAAGGTACAGGATAGTAACATTGGAAGGGAGATTTTTGAGAGAGTATGTGAATGAATATATCTTCCAGAATACATTCGCATGTGTGTGTATCAGCTCTTCAGCTACTACTGTCATTAAGCCATAAGGTTTCTGACATTTTATATTGCTCCTTGCCAAGTGCCTTGCACCACACAGAAGCTGCCTTCTTGTTTACATGGGCTTCTCTGGAATTCTAGAAGTACATATCATAATAAACTGAAAGCAACAGATGGTCAAAGATCTATTTGTCTTTTTTTTTAACAGGTTCAACAGATCCTCCAGAGAAGTTTGTCCTTTCCACAGCAAGTGTGCTTACATACCACTGTTTAAACTGCATATCATGAATATGAAAACTGACTACCCAGGATTTGAGACTTATTTCCAGGACTTGTCTTAGGGTATGTAGATCTCATTTCAAATGATGGATAAATAAACAAAATCTTAAAATAGTTGAGGAACTGTCTACATTACAGTAATGATAGAGAAAAAGGCAAAACTGAACCAGAGCTAAAGATGGTTATACTAGATAAAAACATATCTGAAACATGTATGATAGGTGTGGTAAGACATGGGACCTCTACATCTTCAAAAATGAGAGAAGAAGCCAAAACTAGCTAGATAAGTACTTTGCAGCCATCCAAAAGATCCAGACTGGTTCTACACAAAGATTAAAAGAAAAAAAAAATGATAGCACATTGCACATATTGCATTTTATTTTCCCTATGAAACAAAGTAAATCTTTGAGTTAACACAAGAAAATGGCCTTCAAGCACAGGCTACTTAACAGTCCTCAGGGAAACTGTCAGTAACAATGTGACTCAGTCAACACATGCAAGAAACTGAATGAAGATCAAATGCAGGCCACTGAAGATGACGAATACGAAGGATTTTAATTCTATCCTCAAAGCCTCTTCAAACTCTCAATGGACTTATTAGTCTGGAAATGTGCAACTGTTATGACTAGGTCAGTGCACAAAGAATCCTGAAATACCAGGGATTCTTTGCATCCCACGATATATCAAGTAAAAAACAAATCCCTTTCTCTTTTCAAAGGGTTCTAATAAAATAAATATGTATATAAGAGGAAGCAATTCTTCAGATAGCATTTAGTCAATTTGCAGAATTTTTTGTAATAGCTGAAATCTGTTTAAAGGCCAGCAATGTTTAAGAGTGAGATAAAAATATGGGAACAGAGAATTCAGAATTTCAGGACCATGGAGTGGAATGGGCAGAAATCACAGTTTTTTTAACCTAGCTTATACACATTCCTATGGCTTAGAAATGTATATATGTGCCTACATATATGTATATATATATATAAACACACCTATACAAATATTTTATTATGGCATATATTTGATATTAAATTACATGCATAAGTACAAAATATATGACACCCCAATTACAAATAATAAAAATATGGCTGTTCAGCACTTACAAGACTTGAGTAAAAACTCCTTTAAACATTTCCAAGTTTATTAATTCTGACAGTATATCAGAGACTTTCTGAAAGTGACATATTGAGCCTATCGTTCAAGCAGGGCTGGAGGTTGCCTGTCTCTAGTTAGACTCACAGTAGAACTTCCGTGGAAAACCCCCCAAATACCTAAAAAAAGGCAAATTAGATCTGTAATAACAGGAGCAAGCAATGTCACCATTGCTGTCAACTTTACTGAACTGGCATTGATTTTGCTACAGGATAGTAACTGGGCCATGGTTAGATTATTACTGGCACAGACCTCTGAAATTTCTTGGGTGGCAAATAGCTTTATTGAGTAGTGTCTAACCCTGTTCGTTTGTTTTAGATTTCCTTTTCTCTCCATTCAGGTACTTATAAAAGACATGATTTCTTAGAGTACACTGCATTTTAGTATCACAGGTTGATGGCCCTTAAACAGTACAGATTTACATTCTGAATGGAGTGTTCCCATAACCAAAAGACAACAGTTTGCAAAAAAGTTAATAGAAAAGTAAAAATATGTGACATGGAATCTGAACCACTGAAGAATAGTTCCCTGACAAAGCAAAATCTCTTTTAGTGTACTGAATAACCAATATGCTATTCAGAATTTAACTGAGATAAGGTGAAGGGGAGAAAGTAATTATTTGAAATGAAAAGACAGTGATGAAAGTGAAACACTCATTGAAGGAAATAGCAGATTTACCAAGTTTCCTCTCAGTAAAGCCAGGGAACCAAATGTTAAGAGAGTTCCCTGATTTGTGAAGCATAAGACAATGTTTTAAAAACCATACTTCAAAATAATGAAAAAAGACTGTGAAACAAATGTCTCAATTCAAGGAAGCATGACATCAATGTGTGTGTACATTCTTTTGTTCATTTAATAATATTGTAACTGAGGCTTCTGTAAGGGCTTGGCTAAGTAATTATGTTTTTTGAAAGATGGGAACATTTCTGTATGTAGGAAAATAAGCAACAGACTAGTTTGTTTAAAAATAAGCGGTGGATAAAGTGTCAAAAATCCTATGAAAATCTTCCAGAGTTTAATTAGAACCATCAGTAACTGTTCTCATAAGACATCTTGCTTACTTAATCAAGGGAGTCTGGATTCTGGCATGGAGTAGCACTGCAACCAGTGGAACTCTGTGTTGTCAGCACAGTCCAAATGAACACAACACTTCTAGGTCAAGACTGGAATATTTACTGAGTTTTTGCAGCTAGATACAGAGGATGATGCAGACGTAAACAGACAGACAAATAGTGATGATGAATTGTACGTAAACCTTGACCAACTAACCAAAGTTATAAGTTTGCTATCTTCACAGGTCAGTTAGTGTTTCCTCCGTGTACGTTAATTCACTTTTATGACTTGACGAGATTATAAATCACAGAAAAACTTAACTCTGGATTTTGCAATATATACAGATGTAATACAACAAATAATGAGGATCAGTGCAATGAAGAAAAGAAGGATTTACACCATTGTTATCTTGAATAATTGGACAATAAATTCAAAATACCGTCAAATAAAGCAATGTCAGCCACTGTATTTCTGAATGAAGAGTTCTGACACAAATGGACATGGGCTTCTGAATATAATAGCATATTTCTCATTACAGGCAAGCTTACTGAAGAAACAAGCTGAAAATCACTAGCGTATTAAGAAAGATGAGTATATTAGAATAAAAACTGAGACAGAATGCTAAAGAAAGAATGGTTGGTTTTAGTTATCCAAATCAGGTTTCTGCTAGAAGACTTATTCACTGTTCCAAAGCTAAAATACCAAATATATATTACAGACTTACTGGTAATTGCTAGAATAGCAGGATTTTATATGTGTACATATATGTCCATTGCAGCTTCTGAGCTTGGTTGTGATATACTATGAGTCAACTTCTGAAGTATTTATGTTGTATCAATTCGGTAGTATTATTTGAGTCTTTGACTGGAGGTTTCTGTTTAATTGCTTCTGATTCAAATAGCCAATAGTGTGTAGGAATGGTTGGAAAGTATCAGTGCCATTTAACAAACTTTATACAGAAAAGTGGTGCATTTTTATAAGTCTTGAGTGTGATGAACAGTAGACAACATAAATTATTTAGTCTTGAGCTCATTATTCAGAAAAGACAGATAAAAATATCCACTATAGGAGGGACAATTTTTCTTGCAATTAAAAAAAGTTCACAGTCACGGTAGGATGCCGTTTATAACCACAAATCTGAACATGTTGTTGGAATTTAATATTAAAGTCAAATTCTAGATCCAATTCACTGCTGGACTGTTCCTAACTTTCACCATTACTTAACTCTGTTCATCTATGCACCATGCTTGTAGATCTCCATGTAAGATGGGGCTTATTTAGTTTTACATTTCATTTTACATATGCGGTTTGGAAACAACAAAGAAATAGTAACTTTAAGGCAGGTAAGCTTTAAGACAATTTAGGAAAACAAAAGGATGGATCATAGACCAGAATCGGAAATGGCAGTGATCAAAGGATATAATATATATTCCCCCCTTATGAAAATGCAGTAAAATTACTTTAATACTCAAGCTTTTTATATAGAATAGTAATTTGAAGTATATTAGGCTAGATGAAACAGAAAATTTTACGAGTGATAAAAAGCAAGAGTAGCAAAGGTATCTCTTTATTCTAAGAAGCTGTAACACTTATGTGTAGTTCTTACAAGAAAGATGATTATGATCTTGATTTAATGAAATAATTCAACTTTTTATCAAGTTTGATATGATATGATTTGCATTTGATTAGTTGCATGCTTAAATTTTAGGCAGGTGCTTCTTTGATGACCAAGTGAATTGAAAGTAGTAATTCAACTCCTTTATTGTAGTAGCAAGAAGGCCATGTAATGAAGTTTTGAAACATATATAAATATATACATATATATATATATCCGTGTCTAGGGCTTGCCTAAAGTGAGATGATTACTTAAAATTATCCCTTTTTTCCTACTGCTGTCACAAATCACAAGATGTCTGGCATGATAAAACTGACTGATCCTCCAAGCAACTTACAGACCATTAATAACTTTCATGTTCAGCTGGCAAGCTAATAGATCTATCTATCACATACACATCTGCTTCATTTTGGTGCTGAACTTAGATCACATCCCCTGGGTATTTGCTAATTTGTTTGTGAGAAATTTGTTCTTGATATAATCAGTAGTTTTAATATGTTAGAGTTCACACTTGTGTAATACATTTACAGTGACTACAGTTCTGTTTAGGATTCATTGCCTTCCTACCTTTAATCACATTTAAAGACATTTAAACTATCAGCAAGACTAAATATACAGAGGTAACAGCTGCTTCAACTTGAAATGGAGACTTGAGTCTCTTCATGGTAGCATCTTCACTTTATATTCCATTTGAAAAGCTACTTTTCATGAACATAGAAATTAAGTCTTTCTTTTAATTTCCAGAAGTAAATACTAAAATTCTGTAATTTACGCTACTAGAAATCAGTGACAATGCAAAATTTTATCCATGAATCACAGACATCGAACTAGTTATCGTGATCTTCTTGGTTTTGGCTTGGGTGGGGTTTTTTTTATTAATTTAAAACACAAAGAACTCAACTTTTATTAATCAACATAGACGGTATAATTGCAGCCTTGCTCAACATTGTTATTTCATGGATAATAAACAAATGTCATTACTAGTGAAATATTATATTGCTTTATAGACTGTACAATATATTTATCAAATTAACGCCAAATACACTACGAGACGATTAATTTGCTTTTAAAAGTAAATAACTAACTTCATAAATATGTTGTCGCTGATTATGTTAGCTCTCAGGTTGTATTGATGATCAGATTGTACAGAGGATGACTTATCTCTTAGTGAGATAGGTGTTAGGCAAAAACTTTAAAAAAAATTAAAAATCAGGAGCACCCAAGGTTAAGTGTCATAAATCTCTCCACTACTACCTTTCTTGTACCATAGCCTCAGCTTAATGTGTTGATTTCAGTTTCTTTAGACATTTACAGTGAAAAAAGGCCACAGAAATTATGAGTAAGATTGACATTTTATACTCCAGCATATTTTCTAGTAGCATATTTTCTATTACCATAATGTAGCAAAGAAATTAAAGCAAAACAGTGCTATAAAACAGAGAATACATTAGAACAGAATCAAGGTATGCCTTTAATGTGATGAGAACAAAGATTTCAGAAATTCAGCATGTAAACATTTTTGTTAGTCCTATCAATGGCTGCACAAATTTTTAATACATCTGAAAAAAAGACAATGAAAGTAGTATTAAAGTACTCCTGCACAGCAACCTGCATCTTCAACGACATTCTTTTGACATGTATTCACAGCAAGAGCCAAGTGCCTAATTTGAGGATTTGCAATGAGCTTTCTAAATTATATCTATATACGATGTGTTTGATCATTTGTAAGAACTGAAATCCATGCACCTTTAAGGAAAGGAAAGTGAGAAACCAAAGTAAGTGAAAATAGGCTTAAAAGACAACTGACCTTTTTCCACTTCATTCAGATTAGCAGCTTGCAGTGACAAAGACAGAAGAGACAAGAGACTTTTTACATTGTAATACAACAGCATAGCACATTAAGCTAATGCACAACTATAGCAGCAGAGAGGTTGATATAGCAAAATGAAGCAAGCTTCAGAGTCTCACCTACAGCAGAGCAAAACAAACAGAAAAGGTAAGAAGTACATGCCATTGGTGGCATAAGAAAGGTTTTACTTCTGGGTCAATTAGATCTGTGTTCTAATGACTGATGATAATGAGCAAGAAAAATGATTATCTGTAATTTATAGAATGTACACAAAATGACCTGAAGTTTACTAGACTGAGGTTAAAACAAAAGAGATGATAATGTTAAGAGAATAGTGAGATTAAAGAGTGCAGGACGTAGTGAGGTATTTTAAATGTTTTATTTCTTAAGGTTTCACCAGACACTCCGAGTGTCTGCTGATTCCATTTGCTTATTGTTGTTTCAGAGTTACAGTCTGTGATCTTAAGAAAGCTCATAGTATAGTGCAAATACCATTCCTTATCTTTCCACCAGCAACTGTGGAGGTAATTGTAAAACTTAACTGAGGCAGAGAGAAATGGATTCCTGATTACTAAGCAACAATAAAATATTTTTTAATTCTTTGTTTTTAAATCAACACTGCACATTTGAGAAGTCTCAATTTTCAAGGAATTGTTAGAAAAGTCAAAAAGTGACTGTATGGTTTTGCACTGCAACATTCTTTATAACATTTTTTGAAGTTTTTGTATATATTTTCAGAGCTAATTTGAGATTCTAACAAGCCCTCCACATGGAAAAAAACCCTAAACTTCCCACACCAACAAGTTTCATCTGACTTCTTCCTTGTACTGTGCTACTGAAATGTAAAGTATATTTGCAGATAACCATTCACCCAGAAAAATATTCTGGGCTGGTGCACTTCCACATTCAGTACACATATGCTGTGACATCTTGAACACAGACAATTCAAAGTATTGCCAACAGAATTAAAAGAGAACAGGACAAGCCCATTGTCCTGATATGTATACTGTCCCTATCTCCAGCAACTTACAGCTCAGGGACTTCCTGAGCTAGAGATAAGTATCTTTGAATCTAAAAATCTTTTTATCTAACTGAATATATAGCCTGTTTGGTTGTTAACTTACCTTTGCCCAGCTAGTACATGAATTCATCTAGTGAAAAATACCTTTCATAAAAAAAAACACATTAGCTATATGCGTACCTGATTTTAACCTGCTAGAACAGATACCAAAATCCCAATGTTTACAAAGTTCCTCATGAAAATCACTGTATCCATACTGGAAAAGGATTCTGTTACTTCTCTTTCAAATCAGGCTATAGGCCAGATAAAAAAAAATCCTATAAATTGTTACCTCAGACACACTTGCGGCAACTGTAAGATTACTTTATATTCTGAACACTACCATTTCTAGATCCTGATGTGTCCAGATTACTGTCAGTCTAATTCTTAACATGCAAGGTTATTTAATTGCTATGCAAGATCAAGAATGACAGACATTAGGACCCCTTGACTAGCTTAATGTTTTATATTTTCTCTTTACAATTAATCTCAAAAATAACTTAGGATCTCACACATTGTGTGCTATCCTCAGATGCCTTGTAAGTATATTGTAGAATTCTGTACTGTACCCTGTGGAATGAAAAACTTGAACTTTTGCTACAATTTTTGCCCAATTCATCTATAAAATGAGTTGAAGCTCTGGTATTGTATGTTTAAAAAATAAATTTGCCTTTGTTTTTGGTAAAGTATTGAAAAAAATCTGATGAGATAGTGTAAATTCTCAACATTTTTTAAAAAACAGAAAAGCTAAACTTACTGATTACAAATAGACTGTTTAATTTTAGATCTCCTGAGATGATTCTCACCTACTCACATGACCTACTGACTTCAGTAGTGATTATGAATAGGCAATACATCTGTAAAAGGAAAACTCCTGTTCTGAAAGAGCTATGGTTAGCAAACAAAACCACTTGTCATATAAACTCATAGAATTTTCCTTTTAGAATTATGCAAATTATGAACCAAATTAAAAAAATACACTTTGTTGTATTTTGACTGAAGAAGCACAACTGCAATACAGACGTCAAAATGTTACCAATGTTTATGCTCTCCTTTTTGCTCTAATTATATAGATATATAGAGAAATGCTACAATTGCTGTTTCCACTGTAAATGTAGAATGCACAATCACAGTACTCAGAAATGCAACAGGCACCATTAATCAAAGTTTTAGGCTACCACATATAAACAAGCCTTTGTATCCACTCCATGGGTATTTAATACAAAACAGTCCTTCCCATGGCATCCTGTGAATACAACAAGCTATTGACTCTAGCAGTTAAATGCACTTACAGCAATGATGAAAATGAAGAAATTAGTGACCCAGGTAAAAACACGTGCAAAGCTGCAGAGGAGTAATGCACGTGCAAATGAATTGTCTACTACCCAATAGATACATGAAACTTCTTAACATGAAGCCACTGAACGGAAATACTGGACTGATGCAACTTTGGTTTACCTTCTTCCAGCCTACACAACAGAATTCTGATCATATTTTTAAAGGAGATAGGAATTGACCCCAGCAGAGCTGAAGCTTGACTCATATGTAGCTGAAATATAGTCATAGCAGAAATAGCAAACACCTGTCTCTACTTATTGATTGCTGTTATCTATTATTTCTTTCTAAGGCTTGAATTGTCAACTGCTCTTAGGTATTAAGGTACCAGTACTTGGCAAACAGTATTTTGTCTAAGCAGAAGATTATGTTTGTTCTTCCAGATGTGGGTCATCCACTTATTATTACATACCTCATTCTGGCTACTTATATTTTTAACCTGTGTTGCTGTAGGTACTGTAGCTTATGCTGTATGGGGAAATTTCTTTCAAACATTTACCCAGCATAAGTATTGACTGGATGAATATATATATTAGATCATGAAGGTGTATTTCTTATACCTATGTTCTATCATCTTCACTCACTGTGGATTTAAAAATTGACTTTAAATTTGAATAGCCTAAAACGTGAGCAATACAATAGGTTGCAGAATGAATAATGGAAATACTTTGGATTAGAAAGGATTTAGCTGTGTTTTCAAAAAATTAGATTAACTCAGGAGTTCACCTCTCCTCCCAGTTTTTCAGAGCTCATATCTAGTGCTTCCCGAGGACAGCGAAAATCTGATTGCACAGAGGCAATAGGACTGATTAAAGTAAAGATGCAGGATGACTGAGTAAATTCCCAAGTTATGGTAGATTTTTTCTTTTTTACGCATTTCAAATCATGGTTTTGCCAATTTAAGCTCCTAGTGGTCAACTAGCTGACAGAAAATAGATCTGTCTAGTTAGAAAAACTATAAAACAGAAAACAGATCAATGTAAACAATAGATCCTACTCGTTCTGCAGTGTCGCTGTTCTGACTATCCTCCATTCCCACAGAGATGATGACAGCAAGCAAGAGACCTTCTGTCTCAAAGACAGAGGAATACTTTGGCCTGGCTGCCAACGTATAAAAATAAATAGACACTCTCCAATGAATCTTTTTTTTTTTTGGTGCTAGAACAGAAATCATCACACTCTGTATTAATGTTTCAAACAGAGGGCAGGAAGAATCCAGGGGTGCGAAATTCAGTTCCCTACTGGCACAGACAGATCCTTTTTTTGCCCTGTTAGTAACATGAGGTATACAGGATAAAAGCAGAATATTTTTCAGATTTCTACAGCTACAGAGGTTCTTCATTGGGGTGTCTGGGTTAGGTAAACACTAGGGAGGGACACATTCTAAATTATCTTTTAAATAAAATGTTGTAATTTTGAAACTAACGAAGGAATTAATGAGTGGGCATTCAGTCTACTTTTGACTACAAACTACAGGAGAAAAATATTGAGGGAAACCTGGCGTTAAGCCAATTGTAGAGGAACTACTAATTCACCTACAAACTGAAAACTACTACTGTTCTGCTAGGAATTATTGAATTACCTGTGCTTTCTCTTATACTCCTACCTGTATATTCAGGTGGACAAAGGCAAGTGTAATTATTAATTCCATCCACACAAGTAGAATTATTTTCACAGTCATTGTCTTCACAGTCATCAACGTTTACTTCACAGTTTTCACCTTCAAATCCATCTGCACAAGTGCACCTGTAATACAGAAAACAAACTAACCACATGCACATTTTAGCTGAGAAGATCAGACAAGAAGTTCTGTGATTAATAGGTAGTCCATAATCATTATCCCATAAAGGAGCATGGTTGATATAATGTAAAAAACCATACAATAAATGTTAACAAAATATTTTTCATATTTTAAATTGCAGAAAAAGGGCTTCTAAATTCATGCTTTACTCTTTAGATTAGGAAACTTCTCAAATTAAATTACTGAACATTCCTTTTGAAAAGCATGCTACATTTATATTACAGGATTAGATTGCATTTTTTATGGAAAGTGTTCCTTTTTTTAACGTTAAACACATGGAAAAGACTGTGGAATCAGCGATTAGTATATAATAGCAGTATTCCACTATCATTCAGTTAAATGCACCAATATAAAGCTCTATTTAACATTCCATGCACAACACATGCATCAATATATAGAAACAAAGCCTGTATAAACTCAAGGCAGTATTTTTTTTTAAAGTATGTTTATACAAAACAAATACATCAAAATAGATAGTAAATGTAAAAGGTCACTCTAACATGACTTCACATACATTTTCATGTAATATGCACTACCTATAATTTCTGCAGCTTTCATTACAAGATTGCTTTGATTTTCAAAATATGTAGTGTTTAAACAAATAAATGAAAAAGGTCAAATTCTGAGACATGACTATGTCACTTTAAATTCTAGGGGCAAAGTAGTAAGATGTATACACTTAATTTTTAATAGAAAACTACTTAATCTTTGGGAAGAATTTGGATTAGAAAATAAGAATAATGTCATAATGAATTGCAGGATAATGAATTGTATCTTTTTGAAGTGTCACTTCTAACAAGCTTGAGGTCTAGATTATTAAATGACTAATAATTTCACATAAGAATGCTAAAGAACTTTATTTCATAATTCATGAAGTACATCTGGAGTAATTGTACTGTGTGATTAAATAACTCAAGATTAAAAATGCTCACAGCATGTTTATCTGCTGGCATACTGAGTTTCAAATGAATCATTAATTTTCTGTTTCACTGGGATTTACATTTTATCATTTACATGCTGTCTGTTGAAGTAATACACACAACAACAGATGAATTGTGAGATTTTTTCAGCAGGGATCTAGCTAGTTATTAATTAGCATAATGGAGTCAATACTATGTTGTCTTGACCTGATATGCCTCAACTAATCACAATCATTTGTTATTATCAGCTTCAAAGCTTTAGAAGCTTTCCAAGGACGGCAACATGCTCTGAAAACTTCAGAAGCACTGAAAATCTGCCTTTGTGGTGCACTTACCAGCAAAAACAGAGAACCCAAAGATTAACACTAAAATTATTTCAGCATATAAAACTCAGTACTTTTCCATCCTGTTATTACAATTAAAAACAACCTACCAGAAACCATCTTTTTCTCCTTCTTTCAAATGGCAAGTTCCACCATGGTGGCATGGGTTACTAATGCAAGCATGAATGGGAATATCACAGTCTTGACCCTATGTAGGGAACAACAATTATAATTTAAGAAGAAAATACAGAAACTATGGAAAGGAGCCAAATAAAGGTTGTTAAGGAGAAGTTTACATTTCAGTAAGCTTTCTCCTCTTCATTCAGTACCTACCTTGAAACCATATGGGCAAGTACATCTATAGAAGTCAACTGGATCATTGTTGCAGGTTCCATCATTTTTACATGGATTTGATAAACAGGGGTTACACTTTGCAAGAATATTAACATCCACAGGCCCTTAAAAATACAAATTGGATGGTCAGAAAAAAACAACTATTAATTTATATTTGACAGGATATATCTGCCATGTTGCTTTAAAATTTAAAAAGTATGTTTTAGACTTTGTGGAATTTCTGTATGAATGGAATGCTGGACCATCCTTAATTCTTTTGACATGACCAAAGAAATTTGGGGTTGGATTTTGGTTTTTTTTTTTTTTTTTTTTTTTTTGTTGTTTAGTTTTTTTTTTTTAAAGAAGCTGACCCCAAAGTGATTCCCATATCCCTATTCTCTGAAATCTGTACAGTTCTGAACTATGATAATTACCTTTCTTTTGTATTAACAAAATGAAGACGACAATTTCAGCTTTTGTCTCTATACAGGGTAAAAAATGCTTATGAGAAAAAGGGCTACAGTTTGCAATCCTTCCCTTTACGGTGCTACTGAGAAAATCATTTTAAATTTATTTTTGGTTTAATTTATATTTTATCTGCAGGAACCTAGAGATGGCAAAACAAACCAGTAAAATTACCTGTAAATTGTTTGAACATCTGTGAACTGTAATGTAAATTGCATTGTCCAAGCTATCTAACCATAAATAGCTCTATATTGCACCTTGCTCCCTTATGGAGTCAGTCACTGTTCTGCGTATTACTGCATTAGTTGATTCCACAAAAAATGCAAACTGTACGACATGCAAATGAAGGCGGTGATCCATTCTTGCAGTCTAGTTTCGTATATTAATAACAACAGAATTCATAAATGAATATTGTCAAAATCTGAAGTTTCAGAAGCAAGACTTAGAACTTTGGCCTACATAAATCTTATCCCTATTATTTAAGTATTTTTAAGATATCTTTTTTTTGGTTGTTGTTTTATAGTGCTAATGCAATCTTTTCATGGTGAATTTTCAAGTTAGGAACCATCCATTTTTTAATTATTTTTTTGTCAGACAATCAAAGAGATCACTGGTTAGAAATATATGTGTATAAATAAAGATTAATTCTCATACACATTGTGACAGAAAAAAGTTGGATTACTGTAAGAGAAAATGGATGATTTGGCCAAATGATAATAAGAGAATGAACATACATTCTCTACTACCTTTCTTAACTTTTTTACTTATTTTTCTTTGCAAAATTAATGTCGGATTAGTCATTGTAAAGGAGCTGGCACAGAAGGAAGCCATGTGATTATAAGGATACCGTAGGGGGTGTTAGACAGGGAGAGGCTAACTTTATTTATTTATTTATTTTTAAATCTTCAGTTGCTGATATCCTTCTGTGTCACAGCTTGCAAGCAAATCCAAAGAGATGAACATGGTAATCTGTGATAAAATGCTTATTGCCAAAGCAACAATCTGTACGGATCATTGACTATTCTTGTCTTCATTACCTTATTTTGCAAGAGAAGTCTATACCTGATTAAAGTTTCTGTTGGACCAGCAAATAGCAGAGGTAGAAGAGGTGAAACAAACACCACAGGATTAACATCTAGAAAGTCATGCCTGTGAACTCTAGACTATTGCTGACTATTGATAGTACATTAAGAGGTTCTGTGAAAAAAAATAAGGCAAATACTGAAAAAAAACCAAACTTGTAACACTGTGCTGAAGCCTGGGAAGTCTATGCTTCCATGCCTCAACTGTTTATTCTGAACATTATATCCTCTTTTCTACTTGTTATACAATAGAATGCTAATGATTTGGCATGAATTAAAAAACATTCAGTAACTGAGGTTATTTTCCTAAATGGATTAGCAATCTAAATTTCACTTCCAAAACAGACCCAGAAAATGGGAAGCTAAGTCTCAACAAGATAGTAAACAATACTGGATCTGATTTTGTGCTGTGATTATTTCAATTATATATGTAGTATCCAATAAATGTTAACATTTTGATTTATCATTCTTCAATTGTAAGATCAAAAAATTGAAATGTTCTAGGTATTTTTACTGAAGTCTAATGGAAAGGCAGTTCTGGAACCTATTTTCATTTGCACTATACCATTCCTTTCCTCTTTCAGCTTGTATGTGTTAAAAGTCTTGTATATGAAAAAGAATTAGGTTCATAACATACTGTTTAGTTTTTCATATTGCAGACATACACAGTCTTGAATAAGCCTTAACTGGAGAAAAATCCTTAAAATGAAAGAAAAAATATGCAGTGTTCTTTTGTCAACAATGAAAACCTAACTGTACTTTATTCACAGACATTCACAAATGCATGCAACTATCCAATATTTTTTAAGAAAAACATGACACAAACCCTCTCAAAATCAGTTTCTAGAGAAACCTGTTGCAAGAAGATGTTTAAGGTCTGACTTCTTTTGACTCAGGAACTCTTATCCTCTCTTGCATATGGCCTCAAAATCAGTATCTACACTGAGTCACTTATAGTAAAGGTGCTAATGAAATCACTGATTTTAGTACAACGTAGTGGAAACAATTGTTTCAGTTGGATTATTTTCAGACCTCAAACCCAAGCTTTTAACATAACAAAACTGTTCGTACAATATATTAAATGATATATCATGAAGAGTCAGCTGTAAATTCATCAAAGGGGAAAACAAACAGTAAACATGCATGTCTTAGGAAAGGAGTCTGCTTGAGGTACACAAAAGGAAGGTCAGAAGGTCTGTTCTTAATCAGAT
Organism: Pterocles gutturalis; assembly: GCF_000699245.1. NCBI lineage: Eukaryota > Metazoa > Chordata > Aves > Pterocliformes > Pteroclidae > Pterocles > Pterocles gutturalis. The sequence continues at coordinate 121,204 of NW_010133770.1, read as the reverse complement.
CACCCATCTAGATCTACTTACAACCTTACCTGGTATCAGAAAACCACAAGGCCCTGGAATCTCTAGAAGCAGGGCATGGATAGTAAAGGGGTAAAAGTAAAAGATTGAGAATCTGTTAGAGGCCACTTTAAAAAAAAGAAAAGAATACCCATAAACCTAGAAAAACAACTGAAAGAAGAAAATACTAAGGGATAATTCCTGGAGTAAAAGAATTCAGAAAATTAGAGTAAAGTACAGCAATTTTATGGAGCTTTACAACTGAAATGAGACTTCATTTTAAAATGCTAATTTTCACTGGGAACTAAGAAATTCAAACACCTGTTTCACTTTCAATTGAATCCAGAGATACTGATAAGGGGGAAGTACACACTACTCTCTTCCTGCAAATATATACACAAATAGCAGACCAGCAACATATATACATACAAAACCAGTCCTCTCCCTCACAGCCTAAAATTTTGGTTCTAATATGAATATAGAATCTTCCTAATTTCTATTCAGCAGTTCATTTTTAAGCAAAAGACAAAATTACTTATCTTTGAGTAACAGACACATAATGTCTTACAGGGCCATCATGTCATTGAAAAGGTGCTGATTTGCAATCTGTAATTATGAGCATCTTCATAGGACAGTGGCAGGAAAATTATTTTCTCTCAAAGGTATCCATAATACCAGATCTCCACTCTTGGAAGAGAAACAAATACAGTTCTTACCCTGAATAATAATGTAAAGGATATTTTCTGATGGGCAAGAGGGAGTAAGATATACTTTCTGGATTGTTTGACAGAAACATAACAATGATTGTAGGCAGGAGTGATACAGTTTTTAAAACTTACAGAGCTGGAAATTAACCAAATGAGTCCTTCATGCTCCTGAAAATATTCTTTCCCTTATATCCCTACAACAGCGTGTAACAAGAGCATATCTGCAGTAATGTTCAGTGGATGCTTCTAGAGAAAAACAATCAGACGGCCCAGCAAATATCCTGTCTAAAATCAAACTAAGGGACTTTGCCACAGATGAGTGTCATATGCAATGAACACTGGCGTGACCTCAGAGATGTACTGTTGAAGAATTGCAAGAAGGATTTGGAGGGAGAGACAATTCACTGGCATCAAACACAACAAAATGGGTTCCAGTGGTTTTTGTTTACAAAAGAAGTTTTTTTGACAGAAAGCCTAAAGAGATAAGCCTAAACAGGATGAACATGCAGTAAAGAACAACTTTGGATGAGACAAAGTCCCATTGCTTTTTTAAGGAAGAAACTATGAAGGGATTAAGCACACCTTTGAAGATACATTAACAGATTAATAAATCAAAATAGCTTGAAGATTACCAAGACTCTGAGAATAAGTTACTTCTTAAGATTTATGATCATATTTATCTGATGCCTCAGAAATAACTATAAACTTAGTAACAGCTTACAAATATGAACACATGTACATTTTGGTTCTGGTATTTGGTGGGTTTTTGTTTTTGTTTTTGTTTTTGTTTGTTTTTGTTTTCCCAATGGGGGATTTCAATATTTCTAAATCAGGACCATAAAAAATGAAGATACAGCAGAAGACTTCTGTGTTTTCAAAACGTTCAAGAAGGGAGAAAATTATGAAAGAAAGGAAGATTAAACAGTAAAACAAAATCAAGTTCTCCTCACATATGAGTAAAAAAGGTACTTTTCTAATAAAAAAATAGTAAGGTTCAGAAAAAGAATCTAGGAATTAACAGACTATATATAAGTTGTGAAATATGCCAGCAACGTTAGTACCAAGGTGGACATAAATACTGTTGGTCCAAAACAACATTTTAGAATAAGACCTATATATAACTAATAAAATCCCTTTATCTACTTTTTTTTTTGTTTTTTCATACTTTCTTCTGAAATAACAGAGAAAGCATTCTGGAGATATTGATGCAATTATGCACCACTGAGATAATGCAGACTGCAAGGATTATGGATGCATTTACAGTTTTTCCAGTAAGCAGTCTGAAGGAAAAGGACAATGTTTGGCTAAGGGAAGTGTAGATGTTTAAACTGTAGTTCATGACTGAGACAGTACCAAGTACCTATGTACATCTATGTATTGAGGAATACTGTATTGCAAGTTCAAAGACTTTTTTTCTGCATCTACTGTTTGAAAAGAAATAGACATAGAAGTCTTTAAAATAAATTAAGTTACTGAACGGAACCAATGGATACATCCCTCAGTATGAGGAGGAATAATGACAAGGCTGAGTGAAGATGCTATAATAAATGTATTTAGAGCACACAGGACTCTTATATCACAGCCCAACTATTTGTAAAAATTCAAAACTGACATTTCAAAGAGAAAAAAACAACAGTACCTTGGCAAGTAAATTTTTTAGAAGGAGTTGTGAGAAGAAGCTTATCTGCCATTTCTCCAGGACCAGCACAACGTGCAATACCAGGTTCTTTGTATTCTGATTTTACCCAGTCAGATAGCCACTGCATGTTGCAATCGCAGTAAAGAGGATTTGCTCCAATAGCCCTACGGAAAATGGACAAACAAAAAGCGAATAAAGTCTTAAAAAAGAGAACCCAGAAAACACCTTGGCAAAAAAATCTTCAAACCACAAATCTGCCCTCCCTCCACCAAATTGACCCTAAGAGCATGAAGTGTCTGGATTTGGGTTCTAAATTAAGAAGTGACAATTTTAGTAGCGACTGTGGTCCAGAAACCTACCTCTTCTTTGCTGCATTATGTGTGAACTCTGGAGAGCTAATACTAACTAGCTCTGTTTCACCATTGGCATGTAATGGCCATTCTGCACCAGCAGAATGAAACATAGTAGGAAATTAAGTTAGCAAGAATAAAGTATATCTTCCAAAGAAGCCAAGGCAACCCCATAGAGTTCCACCCTGACATTTTTCCTTTGCAGTTTATGGCTCCCAGGCGGGTACAAACCATCTGTTTCTAAGCTTCCAAATTTGATTTAATTATTTCCTCTTTGGAGCGATCCCACTGAACTCACAGCTATGTGCAGAATTCTGCAAGAAGTCTCTGCTGCATAAGTAAATAAAACAACATTATCCTAGCTTTGTGGTAGCTACATAAGAATTGCCTCGTTATGAAAGCAAAAAAAATTATTTAAATAAATCTGATTTTTTAAATTAAAAACAATTTAGCTAAAGATGTTCAGAATTAATTTCTGTAAAGGTTTTTTAAGTGTCTATTTTCTCTGCTAGAAACTATAAATACTCTTAAAACTCTGAGAACAATGACATGTTGTGTACTTAATCTGGAGGAGAGAAGCACTGTGCCATTCTATAAAGTTGCATTCATACTCCTTTTAAGAAATACAATAATCACATAACTTTCAACAGATAATCTTGACGTGCACATACTGTCAAATGGCAGTATTAGAACATACTCCTTCTCCGGATGCTTCAGTACTTTCTTCCATATCGTTCAACAACTTTGGATCAGTGGGTCTTCTGGAGACACAAGAAAATCTTTGGCAAGCAAAGGTGGTAGAAACTACCACTGCTGAAACATCCTTTGCTGACACACTGAGCAGGAAGCCCTCTCTTAATTATTGCTACATGCTTCCAGCTGAACACAAGAAATGATATATACTTGTTCAGTCAGGCTTAGGTCAGAGCCGTAACAAAAATCAGACCTAGTGTTGAGGAACTTCCCATGCGAGGAGAAATACCTAGTATTTGTCCACTTCATATTTGCAGGAGTGAATGTCAGTCTGAACTGAGATAACACAATTGCTCTGCCAAAATCAGAATGTTAACAAGGACAACTGGTATCTCTTAACAAAAAAATAACAGCAACAACAATCAAATCTATGTAAGTTTTACTGATATTTCATGCAGATAAGCTAGTTTAATAGTAGCATTTGGATGAATTATCAATGAGTTAAAGCTTAATCAGTATCTTCAAATTTCTGAGAAACGGCAAATCAAATGCAAATGACCTATACTGAACTAGAAGCAGATAATTAAGTTTTTAACAACAGCAGCTGTTCAGAAACATAAACCCCAGCTATACCTAAAGGCACTAGTCAACTTACTCCTCAACTACAAGCAGATTTAATAACTATCCATAAACACAATTAGGTTTACAGATAGGTAACTTCTTCTAATCTAGGTTCCCACTGAAAATTAAAAACAGGAAAAGTGTTGCCTCGAATGATGATCTGAAATCAGATGCCATGTATTTAATGCCAACTTAACAGACACCAACGCAGAATCATAGAATAATTTAGGGCACTCTGGAGGTCACCTAGTCTCACTTCCTGCACAAAGCAGGACTCCTAAGTCAGAGCAGGGTTGTTCAAGGGCTGTGTCCAGCTGAGCTCTGAAAATATCCAGGGATGGAGATTATTCTGCTTCCTTGGGCAACCTGTTCCAAAGCTGGACCACCCTCACAGTGAAGAATTTTTCATTATGTTCAATCAAACTTCCCTTGTTGCAGCTTGTGTTCGTTGACTCTTACTCTTCACCATGCACCTCTGAGAAAAATCCGTCTCCATTATTGCTGTCATCCATTTAGAAGCTTAAAGACTATTAGGTCCCTCCTTGGCATCTCCTTCTTCAGGCTAAATAAGCCCAGTTCCTTTAGCCTCTCCTCACAGCTCATACAGTTCAGCCACCTCCCCACCTTGTTTGCCCCTATCCTGGATTTGCCCTGCTTTGTACTGGAGAAGCTGAAGACATATTCCAGATGTGGCCTCAGGAGGACCAAGCAGAAGGGGGTGACCAGTATCCTCAATCAGCTGGCTCCTTGCTTTCTAATTCAGCCCAGAGTGTCTTTAGCCTTCATTGCCATCCGGGCACATGGCAGACATGTTCAACTTCCTGCCCAGCAGGAGGCCCAGGATTTTTCTGCTGAGCTGTTAACTCTCTGGCCAATCCCCAGCCTGTACTGATGCATGAGCGTGTTCCAGAGCAGGCCGTTGTATTTTGTCTTTGTTCAACTATATGAAATTCACTAAACTTAACATAAAAAATACAGTTATCATCTGAATACTCACAGATGTGATAATGCTGAAAGATCATTAAAAGCTCCTTCAGGAACAACAGAAATATCATTTCCATGTAAAGACCTTAAAAAGAAAATTAACATAATAATATATGTGCATAAAAATCAGCAAGTTAACTTTGGTTAACCCTTGGTAAATAATTTTCACTTTTTCACACTTTTTTTCTTCCAGTTCTTCAGTGTTTCCAGCTGGTTTTTGTTTGTTTTTTTTTAAGCTCTAACTGGCTGCCTACTTGTCACTTGATTTATTTCATCCTGAATTTTCACAAGAAATTTTAATAATATGATTCTTTTTAAATTGAAAGAATAAAGGTCAGTACAAGTAGGCACACTTCTGCAAACTACTGATTGGACTTATGGATAGAAGAAGAGTTATTATTTTTTACTTTTTCAGCAATTCCCTGAAATTCCCCAAAATTATGTTTGTAGGTTTTTTTTAATCTGTCATGGATTAATGGAAAATACAGGCATCGACTGTTCATTAATGTACGTATTAAGCTTGTTGCCCCAATTTGATAGTAAAGATAAAGAACTAAAGAATTTATTAAGCATCAATACCAGGACTAGTGTTACCTCTACTGTAGCAAACCTGCATAAAAATTTCTCTCCTTTTCTATAAATTCATTGTTACATGTATATCTAACATATACAGTATTATGGTTCTTGAAATTATCCACATTTATATAAAAATAATTGATGTTACGTGAGTGCATTTAAATATTGCCATGCTTGAGACATTTAATCCAACTAAGCTATTAAATGGTTATAAACCACCCAAATGGAGGCAAAAACTACATGTTCTGCTGGGGACTGTTGAGAAAGAATTTCTGCAGTTGTTTTTTTTTCTTAATGACAAACTGACTGACTGTTCTTTATTTTCCTTTATCACTTTTTGTACCCTTTCAAAAATGTTCTTCCTAGTGGTAAAATAGAAAGTTTTCCTAGAACCAAAAAGTAATTTTATTGATTTTTTCACTAGTAAACCATGATGTAATGGTTTTGGAAATATTCCCATATTAAATTAAACAACAAAGAAAGACATTTATTGTTGGAATAAAAATATTCCAACATCAACTTCAAAATCCTCTCATATATACTGAGGAATTTATGCATATGGCATTTTTGTTAGACTTCAATACTTATAACAAGGAAGAACATAACACAAAAAAGAACTATAGCCAAGAATAAAAAGCAAAAAAGAAAAAAAGGCATGTTTGTATATACCATGTTGTCCAGGGTCATATAACTTCTTGTGCAGCATTTTGAGAGTATACTTCCCCAGGATGAAGCCACCTACATTTCTAAGGCTACGTAATTATCATTTCTCAAATACTTGATAGGTTTTAAAATCTAGTAACTTCCTAGAGATTTGCTATCTGTTGTGCCCAAATAAAAATTCAGTAAAACAGCAATGATTAAAAAATAATACTTACAACAACCTAAGTGATTTCAAGCCATCAAAAGTCCGTGCAGGGATACACCTCAGGCGGTTGTAACTAAGAATTCTGAAAATATATAAAATACTGTCAGCAAGTATATCAGCCATTCAGTAAACAATGCAGAGCATGACGAAACCCAGCTTTTGACACATAGCTAGTTAGGAAACAAGTTATTTTACAGCCTCCACAACAAGCAAGCTTTAATATCAACTAAATGCCCTTTCTTTCCAAGACAAAAAAACCCCACTGTAACGCTTCCAAAGAGTCACTGTTACAGGTTTAAACTTACAAGGTGAGCAGCTGAGTCATGTTGCTGAAGCTCTGATTAGAAAGAGTGCTGATTCTGTTGTTACTTAAATCTCTATAAAAAATAAATTCAGAAATTCAGACCTTAAAATGACTGCCCCAGTCCTGAAACACTGTAAGTTAAACTGACAGACACATTATTTTTATTAGTAGAAGCAGTATCATGATTGGTATCAATATTTAAAGCAGCACATATTTTTATTTTCACATGCAATATACAAGTCCAGCAAGCATTTAGCTTGATCAATGAAAAGCATTTTCATTTCAACACAGATGAAAAAGCAGCATAATGCATTCTTATACAACAGCAATGTCCGTCATGCTACTGAGTTAATAATGCGATCCTACATGAACTCTCGTATAGAAATTAAAGTGATGTTTTAAAGTGGAAATCATTCTAGTCATGTCCCTAATGACACCTGAGTAAGTATCATCTAGTACTCTAGTTAACACTTATATGCTGAAGACATCAAAGCCTAGAGCTATTATTAAAAAGAACACTATCTAAGATCTATAGAGAAAGCCTTAACATCTTTCTTGTTGTTCAGTATTCTAATGAATAAAATCTTAAGCATAAGTATGATGGAAGCTGGAGTGGTATGCTGGTAGCTTCAAAGATAGTAGCTTCAAAGAAACTTTGAAGAAGCTATATTAAATGTGAATACTGCTTGTTCTCATATTGTGCTTTAGTTTTCATTTTATGTTGACTGTTTCACTATTGTTTACCGTACTTTGTGGTGAAATACAGCATTTGTTTCTGAGATGACCTTGATAATTTAACTTAAGAGCACTGTAGAATAGCTATGCAATATGCATATTTCTCCCCTCAAAATTTCATGAAAGCATGTAAGGCAACTGATTCATAATACTAAACATATTAGTCAAGTAAAACAGAGGACAGAGCAATCTATTCAAAAGAGAAGGAAAAATTTAGAAATAAAAAATTTTCCTTGTTAATCTGGAACTCAGGAGACTCATATGTAATTCCATGTTTGGCCACAGAAGAACTATGCAGAGTGTTTTGGTTTTCCAAACACAGCTGGGGAACATTCTCAACTTCATAACAGCAGTATGAGGATATTTTCAGAAGAGAATACAATAATGTGCCCCACAGGTCTGACAAATAGACACTGTTAATACTCATCTTATTTGCATTTTATTTACTGTTCATCTATAATTTATTGTATTACATTTGTCTGATAAATTGTTTGTGTGGATTTTCTGATTAGGAGGTAAAGTTATACAATTTCTGTCTGTGTTTGTCATGAGTACCTAACCTCTGTGACGGAAGCCTTATCACTCTGACTCTAATTAACCTCATCTCTAGACGTATATCCAGTCTCCACTGATATTGTTACTGCACACCGTCCAATCTATATGCTTGCTTCTTGTATTGAGGTTCCAAGTTTCTATTTTCTGTGTGCTTCAAGTTATGTCCTGTATAACTTCCCTAAACAACCCACAGCGATTTCCTATAGGTTCTATGCTGTATATATTTGAGAATATTGCAAGGGTTTTTTCCTGATGTTATTTGTAAAATACAAAAAAGTAGTGGAAACTTGTTTTTTCTAAATGACCATAACTACTTTTGTCTAGCATGAGGGAAATAAAGGAAATCAAGTTCTTGTTTCTGAGTGCCAAACCACTTTCATTTTTTGCAGCAAAGCTCTAAACCCTGTCAAAAATAAATTTAAGGGATTTTGTTACTCCCCTCTGCTTTTTATTCTGATTATAATGAAACCACAAACTGCTTTCAGAATGTTACACAGTTCAACCTCAGCTGGTATAAATTTTTATAGTCCTAACAATGGCCATGGAATTACAGCCATTTACATCAACAGTCTTCCTGATTCTCTCATTGTACACTTACAAGGTACAGAAATCATATTCAAATCATTCATGAAGTAGAGGTAATAAATTTTAGAGCAGCTAGTGATTCACCTCAAATCACAGAGTGAGTCAGCAATAGAGCTGGGAGTAAGGCGTTCTAGACAAGCTCTCTTCTTGAGTCATTAAACCATATATTGTGGGAGAAACAGAAGGAGTTACATTCAAGTATTAAAACAGTTGTATGTGCTGCTCCTATGTGCAGTATACCATGGAGTGAACCATATCACAGAATGTTTCTTTTGTAAAGTAAATAATTCTAGTGCATTTACAGACCTGTGTACCAAAATGCTGTACTACCCTAACACATCTTTTAAGGTCTTACATCTCTTTTCAGGTTAACTATAATTTTTGCTTATTTATTTTGTGACGTAATCACTGGAATGAAATACCCCTGTTCATAAAACGTCACTGAGTGTATTATATGCAGGATGTGATAAGCAGAATAAAATATCCTCCATTATAAAATGTGGTTTGGTACTATATTTGCTAAAAGATATGATACTTTTTTTTTTTTTTTCTTATTACTAAACCCAGGTATAATGAAGTAGAGTTTTTTGGGTTTTTTGGTTTTTTTGGTTTTTTTATATTCCAGAAGAGAATGTTGCTCTAAAACTACTTACATGAGAGTTAAATGCTTGTAGTTGGAAAGCTCTTTTGGAACAAAGGTAAACTGATTTCCATCCAAATAACTAAAACAGAAAAATAAAACACAGAGCATTTTATTTTCATTAAAACAGTAGCATCTTCATCTGCTAATTTTAGAATCCAACAGTAAAGTTAATAACAAATGAATACATAGAATTTCCATTTTATAAGAAACCTTGCTTATAAGTTTTGGGTTATACCAAATGCTGTTGTTTCAGATATTGTGATTATGAAGTAACAGTAGTAACTTGTATTATTTCATAAAGACTTTGCAAAATGAGGTCTTTATCACCTCCATTTCACACACACAGACAAAAAGTAAATCTTACTTCAGCAAGTCATATTAAGTGTGGATTTTGAGCTATCATAAACAGAAACAGAGCCTGGCATTGCAGAGGAAGTCCTTTACAGTCAAAACAGCAAGAGCTGGTCCCATCTCTTAACAGCAAATTCATTTGTCATGCTTGTAGTTCAGGTCACCTTCCCTAATTTCTCCCTGTATATCTCATGATTTATCAGGGATGACATACTACAAGCTTGTTCCTACAGAGTATGTTAGGGACTAAAGACAGTAATCAACTACCCTTCACTAGTAAAGCTAGAATTTTTTTTCCCCTCTTTGTAGGTTTACAGCTCCTGTATTATATTTGTTGCTCTTCTTCCATGGTCATAATTCTCAGTAACAGACTCGTTCATCCTTAAGAGGTGCAGAGCCATCAAGCTGTATCAGCACCTCAGTCACAGGCAAAGGAATGTAAGAAGCCTGGTCTAAAAAGCTTCTAGTGTTCAGGCAGTCATTACAAAGTACAAGTGGAGGGGCTCTTCATGTAACCAGGGAAGTTGTTTAGAGGTGGTAAGAAGTGCTGAATTTACCTGAAATGGAGCAGACAGTGGCAGGAAGATTAAAGTTTCTCAACTGGGGCAAATGACTTCCTGTATGGTGGCATTATGGTGGTATTACTTGTGTCTCCTGGAACCCAAGTAAAAACTACACCCTCATTATCCCCATACAAAGAAGATATTTTAGCCATCCAAATGCTTGGGACACACTTGAGTTAAGAGCAGCCTTGATAAAGACATTCTTAGATTAATTTTGAGCCTAGTGTTTTTAAGTATGCTGCTGCATCTTTGGCAGCTTTTGTTTTGACTAAATGGATAGGCTGAAACACAGTTAATGAAATAAATATCTACATCTAATAAAAAAGCTTTTACTTCCTTTACCCCCTGCCCTTTCCCTTGGACCATGCCTTCCTTAGGGCTGCTTGCCAAATCCAAAATATTTGTCTCAATAAGTTTTATGCTTATGCTAGTGTACTACACAAAGGTGATGAATGGAGCATGGGCTCATATACTTAATATACTTAATTATTGAAAAAGAAACCAACAACATTTAAAAATTTTGAAGAAGTATTCTGAGAATTTTTTTTTATTGACAGATAGATTAGGATATATTGCTTTAGCTTCCTTAGAAATTAAGTACTACAAGTATTTGCTTGGCTGATAAAAATTCCTCTTTGTTCAAGTGAAGCAATTATTAAGATATTTTATAAAACACATGAAGAGCAGATCTTAGAAGGGTTATGCATGCTAACGAACAAGAAGAATCAATCAGTATGCAACTGCTAACAGGAACAACCCCATTATCCTTTTGAAAAATATGCTAAATCGCATGCCTAGATGCTAATTAAAGCATACAAAATTGTACACAAATGAGTTTTCAGTCACAGTCAGGGTTCCACTTGCACTTCCAAAAGTATCTCTCTTTAGCTGCTTAGTTTTACATTTCATTGAAGTTCTTACATTGTCAAATTGCATTTATTAGGCCAGATTATACTTAATTAAGTCATCTTCTATTCAAGAAAAAAACCCAACACCAAAACTCAGTGAAGTGAGTTATAGTTTCATATATGTGTGCTAATTTGAGTTCTTAATAATTTCTCTTCTTTAATGACTAAAGTCTTTTGGATGCTCTTAAGCACCAAACTAGTGTCAGACATTTCAGAATCTTCTATATAATATGAAATAGTCAAAAAATACAACTGTTTTAGTGACTTAAGATATACAGTTATGATATCTTCTGAAAAAGCCCTATATTAAGCAGTCACTATGAAGCATTAGTAATTTAATAATAAATATTTGCCATATGTAACACAAACCCAACTTTTTTCTTGTCAGTAATTTCTATTTCTTTCAATCCTGTGACCTATCTGATCAAGATGCAAACCAGCTGATCAGCCCAATTTTTAGATTTATAAAAATTGACTCATCTAGTCTTATGAGCAGCTTATTCAGTTATTACCCTCAAACAATATGTGAGGCAGGAAGCTCTTTTTTAAATCAGTCACTGTCATCTGCATATTCATATTATATTTTTCATAAGATGCAATCTTTATAATTTATCTCATATAAAAATGTATGAAGAGAATAATAAAATATCCCAGATTGTATAAGACTGCCTATATCAAAAGTTAAGACTTTCTATTAAACCCGTCTTTCTGAAATATCACAAAACCATGTCTACTATGAAAATATGCAAACACATTAATAGATTGTTTTATTTTGGATTTTCCATGTAATTGAACTTCATTCCTTCTTAAACAGTGACCATAGATTAATCACATTCACTGTTGACCATAATTTAACCCACTGTAGTAAGATATCCACCATCAGTTATATGATGGTTCAGCGTTGGGCTTATAAATTCTGAGAGTGATTATGATTTTATATATATATATTTTTAAAGCTTTTCAGTGACAGATAGTTCTTAGACTATTTTGGGACTTACAGAGCATTGCTAACTCAATCACAGATTTCTCAAGATATTGTGCAAGTCTATATATCTTTATATCTATAAAGCTGTATATCAATAAATTTAAACTGATCTATTGAAACACTTAATTTTTTCTCCCCTCATTTTTGAACCTGGCAACATAAATCTGGAATTGATTTTTATAAAAGGGAAAAAAGTGTGCCACTTACAGCTCAGTTACATCTTTTGGGATGCCTTTAGGCAAAGTTTTTAGGCCTTTGTTGCTGCAGCGAACTACTGTGTCTAGGCAAGTACATTCTGCAGGACAGCGGGACAGTGGAGAGCAGCTATTGTCATCATTTCCTGGTTAATAAAAACAGATGCTAAGGCTTACTATACAAATGTCACTTCAGTATTAGCAATAATATCCCACCTGGAATTTCTATAAGCAAACATGATATTTCTACATTACGATAACTCTGGGTAGGGAAAACTTTAAGTCATCTCTGTAAACCATCGCTCCAAGAATTTACATCTCAAGTGACACTTTATTTAGTACAATGCTGTTTTACTAGGTAAAAATGCTACTATATGGGAAAAAAAGGTCATTAAAGAAAGAACAAAATCTAAAATGAAAGATGATAAAGCAAAATATATGTTGATTTTCAAAATTAAAAAACTATTAAAAATAAACAGAGTCTCTTTAGAGAAAAGTTACAGCCTTGAAAACTGAAAAACTAATAATGCAATATATGGAAGCATGTGTGAGAGATGCAAGATAGCAGTGTCTTTTTTTTTAAATGTTGAGAAGAATTCTGATGTTCAGTAAGTCACAAGCTAAGAAAAAACAGCATGTTATTCGATCAAGTAACCTGAAAGAGTGCTTGATTCAAGCATCTGCATTTGAAATTATGCTCACCTGAACAACATTTGATTATTTAATTTTTATGATTTACAGTACTGAACAGAGGGAAGAAAAACTTTTGAAAACTTATATACAATAGCTGTGTGCTTGCTGATCACCCAAAATGGGTGAAAGATTTTTAAACTGATGTAGAAACGGAGTATAAAGCACAGATGAAGTTATTAAAGCATAACACTTTGGGATCTTGGGAATCATGGAGCTATACTTACAAAAGGTGAAATTATAAAAAGTTCAAATATTAGTTTTCTTACCATCATCACATGTAAAGTCCTGAATGGCCACATCCTGGATGGGAATCTCTTTGAGGAAGTAGGGTTTTTGGCAGCGGGGGTTCCCTGTCACAATACGTTTCTTCCTTAGCCAGTCTCCAAGCCACGCGAGATGGCAGTTGCAGTTGAAGGGATTGGCCAAGAGGTTTCTGAGAACCACACAAAAGTTTACTTTGTCTGAGACAATTTTTTCTTCCTAAGTAGTCTATTTCTATTTTCAAAAAGCTAAGCTTAAATACCATTCTTCAAACAGTACTATGTACAAACCATAGGAAAAAGCTGTAATTGAGGCTCTGCATGGTGAATCTTGATATAACTCATTTAGAAATAATTTAAAACTGTCAAAGACCTGACTTGTTGTCAAGCTACTCTGTACTGATAATGCAATAATTCCATATAGAAATGAAGGGTGATTACTTTACATTATTAGCTTTAACCTGACAACAGCTATTCCATTAATTTGTCATCTCAAGATTTCCATCTTTTATTTGCTCCAGAGAATAAGTTTCCTATCTGAAGTGACAGCTAAGTTGATTACATGCCAGTTATAAAAATGAATTTACTTCTAGAAGTCTCAGTACTTTTGGCATCTCCTTACTTCAGCACAAACCTATCGACAATTCCATTATTTATAAACATGCCATCCTTAATATGCACAAATAGTCACTTGGTGAAAAGTGTCACTTTTATGTAAAAAGAGGAATAAATACTTTCCTTAATACCTGCAAAAACCATTTCTTCAGTAAACTGAGTGGCAGCTTTGCTCACTGTTTCCCTTCCCTTAAATTACATCACATTTAAATAAAAAAAAGGATGCTTCTTTTTATAGAAAATGAGATGGAAGCTTCATTATAAAACATGTATGAATTAAGATCTGAATAGGCCGAGAAAATTTAAGACAATAATTGGACAGTACAGTGCAGAAAGACAGACAACACGGTGACTCGACCAGCTGTGAAGGTGAGATGCCCACCCAAAATGTGATTTTCTACCCTGGCTCAGATCAGTGGCCTTCTGCGAGGGGAGCAGGCAGGACATTTTTTCCTGCCTTCTCAGGCACTTCTGGAAACCAGTCTAATGTTGCATCAAAGGGCACCATGAAAACATACTCTTCATGCATCCAAGATGGTCCAGAAAATAAACTTTCTCAAAAATCCCTCTATGAACTTTCTTTCCCCTTAATGTTACCTCATTTATATAGTAAACCATTAACAGAAATGTCCCTGAAACATTAGAGGTTTAAACTTCGGTAAGGTAAACACAAATGTGGCTTACAACGTTGAGAGTGAATGCAGGGTATCGAAAGAGCCGGGTGCCACGGTGGTGATTTGGTTGTCATACAGCGAGAGCAGGCGGACAGAGCTCAGGCCCGTGAAGCTGTCGTTTCCCACACAGCTCACACGGTTGCTCCTCAGCATCCTGAGAAAGGAAGGATCAGCATTGTGGTCAATGTCCAAGTGGAGACCGGTGACAAGTGGTGTTCCGCAGGGGTCGGTACTGGGACCAGTGTTGGTTTACATCTTTGTTGGTGACATGGACAGCTGGACTGAGTGCACCCTCAGCAAGTTTGCTGATGACACCAAGCTGTGTGGTGTGGTGGACACGCTGGAGGGAAGGGATGCCATCCAGAGGGACCTCAACAGGCTTGAGAGGTGGGCCCGTGCAAACCTCATGAAATTCAACAAGGTTAAGTGCAAGGTCCTGCACATGGGTCAAGGCAACCCCAAGCACAAATACAGGCTGGGTGGAGAATGGCTTGAGAGGAGCCCTGAGGAGAAGGACTTGGGGGTGTTGCTGGATGGAAAGCAAAGCTCAAGCTGAGCTGGCAATGTGCTCTTGCAGCCCAGAAAGCCAAGCAGATGCTGGGGTGCATCAAAAGGAATGTGGCCAGCAGGTTGAAGGAGGTGATTTTCCCCCTCTATTTTGCTCTCATGAGACCTCACCTGGAGCACTGCATCCAGCTCTGGGGCCCCCAACATAAGAAAGACACGGACCTGTTGGAGCAAGTCCAGAGGAGGACCATGAAGATGGTCAGAGGGCTGGAGCACCTCCCATATGAGGACAGGCTGAGAGAGTTGGGATTGCTCAGTGTGGAGAAAAGACAGCTCCAAGGAGACCTAACAGCAGCCTACCAGTACCTAAAGGGGACCTACAGGAGGGATGGGGAAACTATTTATCAGGGAGTGTAGTGACAGGACAAGGGGTAAGGGTTATAACCTGATAGAGGGTACATTTAGATTAGATATTAGAAATAAATTTATTAGTGTGAGGGTGGTGAGGCACTGGAACAGGTTGCCCGGAGAAGCTGTGGATGCCCCATCCCTGGAGGTGTTCAAGGCCAGGCTGGACGAGGCTTTGAGCAACCTGGGCTAGTGGAGGGTGTCCCTTCCTGTGGCAGGGGGGGGGAACTTGATGATCTTTAAGGTCCTTTCCAACCCAAACCATTCTATGATTCTATGATTCTCTTTATTAGCTTAGCCTGAGCAGGGGCTATAGCTGAAGTGCTGGCCCAAGCATGGGAAAGGGACCACTGCCGGTGGCAGAACCCCAGCGCAGTGATCCCAGTGCCACCTGTCACCTCACTGAAGGGAATGAGCGCAGCATGCGTGGAGGGGACTGGAAAACAGAAAGGTGGGTGGGTAGGTTTCACAGAGGCGAGAGGTGCTTCCCCTAAGCATTTGTGATTTTTTTTTTCTTTTAATACCAGAATCAGTAATTATAGTTGATTTGAAAAGAAAATAAATTGATTGAAATTCCCCAAGTCAGAAATACAGAGCAGCCTCATCTTCATGTTTCCAGGCCCAACGACTCCAGTGCTGCTGTGTGCATGGAGCAGAATTTTGTACCAGCTGACCTCCTCTTGATGCCCCTTTGACCTGAATTTTCTTGGGATAAATTCTAGAAACCACTTCTACTACATTCTCAAGCATTTCAATTAAATGAAATCAAGCTACCCTGACTCCTTAGCTCTAGTCAAAATTTCAGAATACTAATCAAGAAACACCTGTAGTAAAATCCCTCACATTTCTGTAAAACATGCAAGCTTTGAAGTTTGCTGTTTTCCTAGCTGTCCATCAATAAAGTAATATTTTTTCCCAAGCTCTTGTCTAAGAAGAGCTGCTTCTAACAATTTTAGAAGCTTTAAATGCAAAGTTAGAAATTATAGCCCTGATTTATTTAAAACAGCTAATGTCTATGGACAGCTGAAGCTCCAAAGACCATTTAATCTTAGCTCTGCTCTGCTGATCAGAAGGACAGTCTCTCTGAAGAAGACCATGAAGCTGTGGATTGAATAAACATATTTTTTTTTGAGTGGAAAGAGCTAAATTGCCTACATGGAAAGAATGAAATGAGTTCAAGCTATAGTGCTTTTACTCCTCCCTTCACTGTTGAAATGCCATTAAAATTACTTAGGAGAGAATTGTTTCCCACATTTCAATATTCACCAGAGTAATTTTTTCCTCCAGGAAAAATCCTACTAATGGTTGAGATGAACTGAATCAGACTCCATTATGTAAAACGTGTAATTCCTCTGCAAAATTCTGTTACTTTGAAGCACATGATTATTCCCATTTCTGTTTCTGCAGTTGGATGTTTACCCATTCTCAACTGCTTCATCATTTTAGAGGACTCATAATTTATGTAGTCAAGTAACCACAACGAAGTTCAGATAGATTATGTCCATAATTAATAAGTAATGAATTAATATAATGTATGATAACTTTCTGTAAAATGGGAATAAAATCTGAGATATGCTTGAATAATCTATAGCTAATCATCCAAAATCAAAGTTTTTAGGACAGATAGAATATTACTTTAAAAAGACACCTGTCAGAAAGAAAGAATAAAAACACCCAAATAATCACACTTACAATGTCTTGAGACTTTCTAGTCCTTTAAACATTTTGTGTTGAACACTTTCCAAGCGGTTGCTAGTGAGCAATAGTTCATTCACACCAGAGGCTCCATCAAATGCTCCTTCTTCGATATCGGTAATCTTGTTATTGCTCAGGTTTCTATTACACATTAACAGAAACAGAGAAAAACATGTTTTATTTTTTAAATACCCTAAATTAACTGTTAAATGCTAACAACTGCATGAATTTCAAGATACTGAATTACTGTGTAAAAGCAACAAATGCATTGTTCAACTTCAAACCAATAAAAGCAAATATCAATGCCCTGCTAACTAAAGAAGTAAAGCAGTCTTTGTAAGATTATTTAAATAATGGCAATTACCCAGTCCATGCTGCTGCCACACATCTTTTCATAATTTTGAGTCTTTTCAGGGACTTAATATTTTTTTCATAGCTCCAGTCCTCGTAGCATTATTAGATGAGTTAGCAACGATACTGTACAAATACCAGCACAACTAACCCCTCTGCTTTATTTCATCTTGGTAGACACAAATATAAGAAAACAGTATGAACAGCAACATATGTAAATGAAATGTGTTAATGTAAACAGTAAAGGAAATGTTAATCTTTAATGACACTAGTTAAAAAGGAGGGTTTATAAGCAAGACAGTTCATTTATCTGCAATCTGCATGCAAAGCAGATCAAAATGTGGGAAAATTACGTAAAATACTGACAAAATATTTAGTGTTTACATAGTTTTTAGCTGAAATATGGAAATTACATCCCAAATGTGTAGTATGTGTACTATACATACAAAAGCATACATACTCAATAACATGTTTTCTTAAAGATTTTTTATGTTATTCTTGCTTCCTTTTGTTTTGTTTGTTTCATATAACTATTTATACATATTAGAGAAGTATATATCTACATGCTAAACAGTGTTATAATACACTAGTGACTTTTAAAAAGCTCTTAGAAATGCTCTGAGACAATGTAACATTAAGTGAAGCTAAAAACTTAATAGAATTAACGATGTTGGGAAGAAAATCAAACATTATATAAAATCAAACTTCTAGATCACCACTTCAATTGCCCAAATCAAGAAAGATACTATTTGTCAGAACAAAAATTCATACACTTTGATTTTGCCAGAATGAACAGTGGCCATTATCTAAGACATAAAAAAAAAAAAAAGAAAAAAAAGGTGTGGCTTAATCTAGAGTGCTGACTACTCATTACTAGCCTAGCTGGAATTTAACATACACCTTGCCTTGCCTGTGATGAAGGATACAATCATCGCTTTCATTTAGTTTCACAGTTGAGTTGTTCAGTCTCCTGTAAGGTGCTGCACAAGACTGGAAGCAAGAAACTCATTATTTCTCATCTCAGCTGGCTTATTCACGTCAAGCCCTTAGTTTCCTAATATCTTATTTGTTCCTGGTGTAACATGGATACTACTTCACTCACTTCACAGGGATATTTTACAGATTAATGTTGCATAACTAATCAATGATGCAGTGCATACACATGCTTTATTACTGATGAACCATCAAATCAATTAAACATATAGGCCCCAATTTTTCAATGTCATCTGTGCAGAAAGACCTTTGCACCTATTTGAACCTCCAGAAGAAATACGAACTCCACAAAAACACAGAATTCACTCGTATTGGTGTCTCTGTAACATTACTACCTCAGCGCTTTCCAGTCATGCTTAACCAGTCACTGTATTACTCTCTAAATTGGAGAATATTGTAACAACTGATAACTATATTAGGATGTTAGGGAGCAGTATTATTAAAAACGTTAACTTTTCATTAACATTTTCTCAATTTTGTTCCTCCTCAATTATCCAGATTTCAAAGCTCTTGGGAGTTCCAGTAGACAGATAATATTAAGATTAATATTCTTCCTTTTCTTTCTTTTGTTTTGAACACCTCCTCAACTAAAAAGCGGCAAACTAGCTTTAGATGACATGAAATGTTTACTAAGTTACCTGTATAGCCTGAAAATATGTAATTACTGACAGTGGCAAGGTGTACTTGAGTTGATAGGTCAAAAGCAAAGTTGTATGTTTGGTTTTTTTATCTTTGGTCTACTAACTAAAATCAGTAATAAGTACTTAACTATGGTCATGACAGCTGCCAGCAAGGGTCTGGATAAGGCTAACAATAGCTTAAGTAATAATCAAGCTTAAGTAATAATATTGCTCCCCTTGAGATTCTGGTCACTAATAATGTAGACTGAACTTTTACAAATGGTAGTAACTTGGTGACTACATTCAGAAAGCAGTGCATCATTTTCATTAATCTGATCTATTTTTACTTGCATTTTTCTTCACTTACTAGTTATGTTTGGATTTAATCCTGAAAAGATTGAGCACAGAGTCACTAAGTCTAACTAAATGATCTACCCTCAAATATGTCTTTTACATAAGTGAAAGAAAAGCTTTTCATAGATTTATTTTTAATAACAGCTGCAACTGGTAAGATTATAAACTCCTCTTAGAATATGAACTGTGAACATGGACTGACATGGATGAGCTATCAAACCATTTCTTTCTCAGTCATTTAATTTTGATATTCCCCTCATCTAATGACAGTTTAATGAAGCACAGAATCAAAGGCATGTCTTGAATGTGCTGAAAGAGGCAAAATTGCCTGGTTAGGGAGTAGTACAGGAAGTTACAAAAGATTACTAGAACCTTTTTTGCGCAGCTTATACTGTGAGTTCCCTGCTGTGGCTGCATAACAGACCAGGTGGCTGGACCCTGCAGTGAAGGTGTCAGAGCTATACACCATGAGAAGTTGTTACTGGTAGTACATAGTCCCATAGAGAAGAGCTGCCAACTCTAGTCTGCTTCAGTGATTCATTTAAAAACATTTTTGATTTTTGATTAAAATGAATCTTTTATAACTAGGAACTAAGAAAGGTGGAGAAACACAGCAATGACCTAACACGCTGTCTGAATAGACAAGGTCACTGAAGCTGCACTTACATTTTACGCAGCTGAGGAAGTTTCTTAAAGATTCCAGTAGCTTCCAGGACTGAAAATTCGTTGTTATTTAGTCGCCTACAAGAAATGACATCAATTTCAGAAAAGAATATTCAGGCATTGGTACAGAATGTTCCACACTAAGTAAGTTTTTCAGACTGGTTTAACTGAATAGCTGGTATTTAACTGGTAGCTGAAGAACAATTCTGTATATACTGACATTTCCAATTCTGATAATTCCTGTGTACGAGCATTCTCATTAGTTAAACTTAGACATACAAAAGACATACAGAATCAAAACCAGATCACAAAATAGCATAAAACTAAAACTGCTGAGAAATAGAAGAAGATGTTTTTAATTTTTCTTTTAAGGGAAGAAAAACAAAAATGTAACTAAGGTAGGATTCCATGGCAACTTATAAATAAAAATCTTTAAGGAGCACATGTAAACCACTGAAGATCAGTTTACTGTTCTTTCAAGGATATCAAGTAGGGTCTGCCAGACATCTGGAGGTGCTCACAGAACACTATTTACAAGAATGAAATAATTACTTTATGGCCAATTCTTCTTTTGAATAGAGATTGAAACACATTGTGTAGGTCTTCCCAAGAATTTAGAAACACTCATCTGACCACGGTTTATCTTCAGACCACTACACCTAACATATGTATATCCCATACGGAAGCATTAAGTGCTGCTTTGTAACACTACAAGAAGTTATACAATGAACAACAAATACTATCTGGATATTGATCTTTCTTGTCCAGGTATCAAGGCTGTTTCAGCACAGTATACCATTAATAGCTGCTAGGTTAGTGGACCATCTATATTTAAAAAAATATCTGCACTGACACAGTATTCCCTATTTTCCTCTCTTGAAAAAAAAAAAAAAAATTAGAAGTCTTAAATTCTTTATATGTTTTAATGGAGTCATTTTATTAAGGAAGGGAGTCTGTCCGGCTTTTATTTAGAGATGACTGACACGATCACCATGAAATGAAATTCAGCATAAATCTAAACCCAGAATGCTTTTTAGAATTGCCTTATTGAAATACAAGATTGAACAAAAACAACCCTAGAAAATAAAAGAAAGCTGCTCATTCATCCTTCCTTCCTGCTCATTCTCAATGATAGCCAGAAGGGAAATTAAGGTTGTAAATCTGAAGGTATGGCTGTACAAAAGTTTCATCACGGAATCAAACTGAGAGAGGATAGGAGCAGTTTTTTGGATCTACACAGAGCATTTGCATACCACACTGAAGTACACGTAACATGAATTTCAAAACATGCTACCACCTCTGAAAATCATCTGGATGACTTAATGTGATTTTTTTACAATGTCGATTAACAAAGTTACATCATCATTGTAAACAGCCTTTTTCTCCCTGTCCATCAAAAATGGAAGTACCAAGCTTTCTATAAATGCTGATATTTTCAAATACTTTTCAAGTGCTATATCATTTAGTAGAATGACTTGTCAAACAATTTGATCCTTTCTTCTTCCCGACAACCTTTTACATATTAAAAATAATTTACTTTGTCGCTCAAGTTTCCTTTGCACAAATGCATTCAATCTTTTCAATTTTTCTTTGGAAGTCTTCTTTTCTAGATGATTCTTTTTCTCCTTGAATTTTTTACCAAGTGATCCACATCCACCTTGAAAAGTGAAGTCCTTGACACAGTATTCCAGCTGATATTGTACTACTGTTATGTACAGTAAAACAATTATTTCATATAACTTACATAGTACACCACTGTACATACATTCTAAAATGTAATTTGTAGCAGTGCTTGATGGTACTCCTTCATCTTCAGTATGTATGGTAATACCATCATAGCTATTTGTCTTGAACTACTTGCTGGTTATTCCTCAGTCTTGTATTTGTAGTGCTAATTACTCTTACCTAACGTAATAATGTAGAATTTGAATTTTTATTTTGTTTAAACTGGTCTTAGTCTATGATCAATATTGCAGTACCACTGGAAGAATTTTCCATGTGTTTTGAAGGTTTTAAGTATTTGAGAAGTTCCTCTCTACTTCTCTATGATGGAAAAGAAGCAGAGGTTGAATCACTGTATTGTGTTTGGTTAAAACTGTATCACAAATCATATATTCTCTCTAAGTTTGTGTGTATGGTGATATCGCAATTCATGCATTGTCACGGAGGGTAGATCTACAAATGAAGGGACATCAAGAGTTACAAATTATGGGTTTGTGGTCAGAGGAATGATCACATGGACCACATGGCATTTCTATAGTTGGGAGATTGCTGGCTTTAGATTTGAATTGTTAAGTACTTGTGCAAGAAGTTTTCATTCTATTATCATGGTAAGTGATACCACACACAGAGGAATTAAAACTATTACAGATTATTGAAAAATTAACAGAAGTTGTGGTATCCTCCTTCTGGATCTTAATATCACTATCTTCTGAGCCCAGTGCTCTTGACTCGTAAAGGTAATAATGGTAATTGTTATCTGTCTATCACTGGAGCATGAAAAGGATCTTAAAAATACTTGTATCTAGTTTACTCAAGTACTCAAGTACTGAAATGCCATTCTGAAAATAAAAAAAGTAAAAAAAGAAGCATTTGATAACGATGTGGAAGTACTCTGTTTCTCTATTTTATCTGACACTTTTTCCTGTTTAATTAACATAATGGGTAAGATATTTGTATGTTTTGGTACACTAGATGAACCTTCCTGGAAGGCTACGTACTGCAGTTATATTCATGCTTTCGAAAGCTGTCTTGTTAGGATCTGGTATTATATCAGATATTGTACAATAATTACAAAGAACATATAAGACTGAAATTTTATTTAGCATTTCTCCTGGGGACTCTGGTTTGAGTGGTCTATAAAATGCTTCCTGAATTTTCCTACATGTTAGAATATCTTAAAAATATTTTGTTTCTGTGATGCATTTACAGGCTTTTACTTTATCTCAAATACTTCCGTGTCAGATTAAATAGACCTTTCACTGGTTTTCTGGAAGACTGTGAGCAACCGACAAAATAGAAACAGTTAGAACAGCACTTGTCTCACTTACAAATTTTTTCACCTTTTACAGTTAAGCATCTACCTTGAACTGTATTATTATTTTCAGATTTTTTAAACAACTACTCTGAAGAAATAGTTTTTTTGATGTGACATTATAACTGTTGCAGTCTACATAATCAATACTCTTTTCCTCACTTGTGATCTTCATTTCCAAGCTGTCTCAGCTCCAAACAACACTCTGCAGAGAATAATCTAGCCTTCCTCATCACTGTTATAAAAACATCAATGTCATTTGACTCTAACAAGTATCTTTATCTCAAATTCGATGGATAAAATAAAAGAAAGGCTAACTAGGTGCTCTTGTATATGCCAGTAAGCGTTGTGAACTGGAAATCACAGAGTGGCCCTAAAACTAGACTGGGAAATCCAAGATGAGCAACAAAGGCAGTGCAAAAAGACCAGGAATAACAGCAGGAAAAGAGCTGTAACTTTTGCATCAGTGAGGCAAATACCAGAAGAATGTATTTAGCTAGAGCAATTGGATTTCTAGAGGAAGAAAAAAATGCACGAGTGATTCCTCTATCCCCTCTGGAATACTTTCAAGGCTGTTGACATTGTTATTACATTAAAAAGACTTGAAGAACAATCTATACAGTTTATCAAGAAGGTGGCTGAATAGTGACTTTGTTACAGTTTAAGACCATCTTACAGGATAAAGTGCTGGAGAGAAAAGGGCTCTTTAACAGCAGAAAATATAAAAGCAGCAATAACAAAAACTGAAGAGACGTAGACTCCATATGGAAATAAAAGAACCCATTTTAGAAGATTTTAACAGAAGCGAAGGGAGATGATTAACTTCTGTAACACTCTCAGGGAAATGGTGGATTTTTAATCCACTAATATCTTCAAACAAGATGGGATGTTTTCTAAAGAGCTGTAACCAAACATGAATTATGTTTTAGTCAAAGACATTTTTTTGTTGACTGAAATTTGGGAGTTTAGGATACACAGCAGACGATGCCTGATGATTCAATTGTTCCTTCTGAATTTAATATATATGAATCATAATTATAGAAAGAAAACATTTGTCAGTTTATCTTCCATATATAAACAAATATGAAAATCAACAATCAAAACATGAAATTAAGATTATTATTTCTTCAGATCAGAGAGAATTAAAGATCAATCCTAAGAATCAAGACAATGCCTGATTGTCACTTCAACAACTCTGTTTCTTGTCTCTTGGTTCAGTAACTATGACTTTTATATCCATTACTTTATGATCTCCTCCTACACTTTAACCTGCTACCCATTCCATCAGTTTTTATTCCTCAGTTCAAGCAATTTCATCTCAAAATATTATAGCATAACTTTATATACATTTGATGAGTACTTTCTGTGGACCTTCCTCCACACTAAAATCTTTTTCTCTCCTTTCTGGTTCTTCAATCTCTATATTGTATCCCTAGCTAATCCTGTATGGAAAGAAAAAAAAAAAAAGTATTTCTCCACTGAAATCTACCTCCCTTTACCCAAGACTGTGTATCAGTTTTTTCTTCTCTGGCAGTACTTTATGAACAGTAAATCAACAATGTGAACATGGCCAAAAGCTGAGCTTTGCTTTTCCCACTATGCCAGTTTTTTAAGTGAATTTGCCATCATTTTGGGCACAACTGGAATTACCACTAAGTTCAGGTCCCCCCAGCTCAGACAAAAGTCTCCATCTCTATTTACACAATATTTCAGCTTCAAAATCCTTTTCCTGTCCAGATATTCCAAATCCTTAACCATGCTCTCAGAACTTCACACCTTCACTGCTGTACTGTTGCTTTGATGCCAGCTGCAGACTGATTATTTTTTAAGAGATGTGCCATGCTGTTCCTTGTTTCACCCCTCTGGGTCACAACTTGATTACAGTACTCCACACCTCTGTCCCAGCTTTTCTACATCAAATCAAAGTTTCTCCCTTTTGTCCCTCAACATTCTGCCTTGTTCTTTACATCTCCTAGGAAAAACAGGTCTTTCCTCCCACCTTTGCTCTGCCAATGATGGACACTTTAATCTCCTGCCTTTCTGCTGATCCTTCAAGCACCTCTGCATTCCCTTTCATATTATGCTTTGCACATGGGGAAATCTCGTAAAGCTGTCTTAATTTTATCTTTCAATCCCTCCTTGAAGACCACTTCAGTTGTAATGCTTACAAATCATTCCCATATGGCACTTATTAAGCAAGTAATAATCTGTGACTTCTTTTCTGCTCATGTCTGTTCATTGTATTATTAGCTCATCTTCTTAACCGAATGCTGTCTTGTTTGTCTGCTTTACCTTCTCCTGGTCTCCTGCCTGACACACATAATGTGTGCTTTGCATAAGAATAATCACCTCTGTTTTATTAAACACCTCGGTAGCACTTTTCAAGACAGACTGCTGGTTACTGCATGTCCTATTTGCTCTTGTAGTTAAAATAAAAAAGCAAAATAAACCCCACTACCTTTCAAAAACAATCCAAGAAGGGTAGCTCATGTACTGGAGAACTGGAAACACAGAATAGTTACCTTATGTACTTATTTTTAAGGCTACATGGTACTGAAATTATTTAGTTTTTAAGGCTACATGGTACTGAAATGATGCATACATTATTTTTATTACTATCTAGTCCTTTGAAGTGCACCACAGAGGCTACATTTAATTTCTGCTGTTCAAAAAGGTAAAGCTGTGTTTTTGTATTTGAAAATGTTAGGTTTTCCATAAGCAAATAATGCTTTATTATGGGTTCAACTTACAACTCTGCTGTGTACTGAGGGATGTGATCAGGAATTTTGTTGAGTTTCTGATTGGAGCAGTCTACTGTGGTCCCTTCACAGCGACATTTCTCAGGGCAAGCCAAATCTGCAAAGCAGTCTCCACTTAATTTGGATCTGTAATCTTCAGTGCCTGTGGAAGAGTCAAGTCAAAACACAGATACTGAGTCAACAAAGTATAATATTTCCTTCTTGTGAGAAGGTTGAAAAGATGTCTGCAACGCAGATAATGGGTGGGCAACTTGGGAAATGCATGATAAACTTTGTGATACTGAACAGACACAAGGGCTTCAAGAGAGGGTTAAATATAGGGGCTTAAGATACGCTGGAAAAAGAAACTGTGACCAACTTCACATAACAGGATAACATTAACTTGAGCTTTTCACAGCTGTACTTTCTGCTGATTATGTTGTCAGTCAATCTAGCCTTGTTTATAGCTAATCACAGAAATGTCACTGATTCTTTTAGAATTTATTTTCATTCTCTGTATCAAGACTAAATAGATCCCAAATGCCACCTTTTCTCTTTCTCTTGTTAAAAATTTGTATTGTTGACTGGACTTCATTAACCTCTGTGATTTTTATTTTTTTATAGTCCCGATACTCCACATCATCTCAGACACCAAAGATTGAAAGCCCTGTTTTCAGCTTTAATTTAAAAAATGTGTGATCCTGACTTAAGCCTCAGCAGCTTGCCATGCTGTAGAAAGCTGCGTGACGTTCCATGGTGCTTGACAGAACCATGTTTTACTCATACCTCACAACCACATGGTTAGATCAAGCACAACAGAAAATCTCGCTACATTATCAAAACTGCATCCATTAGGCCAAGGATAATAACAAGGGAAAAGAGGAAGGAGTAGGTATAAGTTACAGAAGCATTTGAAGTTTAATACTTGCTTACATGACATGGCATTCTTATTACTGAATGTCCAGTGCCACAGTAACAGTATTACTGTCACAGATTAAATAAAAAGTTAAAAAAAAAAATGAACCACATTGAAAGTTTCCTCCACCATTTCCCACAATCAGTCAAAGAAAACATCCTAAACATATCAGGAGAAAACATCCAGTAAGGAACTGAGGGTGGGTGACAAAGAAAACAGAGAAGCTGAAAGGACCTGTGGGTTCCTCTCGGACAAAGGTGGAAAGACTGATACTAGCAGAAGGTGCATCAGGGCTGGGAAGTACATTGTGATTTAGCTCAGACACTGAACTTTACTTACAGCCAAAATGGTGAACTCCTGCAAAAGTAAAGATAGCCAAGAAGGAAAGAAAGACAGAGTAACCTCAATTAAGATAAAAACATGAACTAAGCTCTCATGTTCTCTACTCAACTTTATTTTGACTAGGTGTTGCTAAGGGGTGCTGTCTTCAGCAGACAGAAAGAGTAATTCATTTTAAGTGGCATTAAAAAATTAAGAAAAGATTGGGGTTAATTACAGATGTTATATAGGATGATAATGCTTCCCATGCATTATTCTTCACTATTTTGAATGTATTCTTTAAAAGCTGCTCCTTTGAACATATATACATGCTATGCCACTTAAAACCTTAATAAACCAAAGAAACATAGGAGAAACACCCCAGCAGTGGGAAAAAAAATTCCCAACAGTCATCAGATATTATGATGTCTAATGTTTGTAATGTCCAAGTAACACACACGATGTAACTACATGGAACATTTCTATGAGCCAGCAGACAAAAGGTACTTTTTGAAATTAGTGTTTTAGTACTTGTATAACCTTTAGTCTTACAATGACTAATGAAATTCTACTAAGACTTCTGAGTGTCTGCAGATCAAGATCTCCCAATGACATATTTAAAAAAAATAGAAAAAATATTTAAGTTTTTAAAGAAATGCTAACATTTTAACAGTATTTACTGAAGTGCAAATAAGTGTTTTAAGCACTTTTTAATACCCAAAAAGCAAGGCTACAAATACAGCTTTTTTTTCCTCCTGCATCCAGAGTAAATAACTGTTAGCAGTTTACAGTAAACAACTAAATATTCAGGGATAAGGTCTTCAGCAACAAGAAGAATTTTATACATAAATAAACTAGTAGAAAGCACAGAAGCTGTACTTCAAGAAGCAAATCTGTAGCACTTTTTGATTAATTTAATACTTTTTCTTCTTTTTTCTTCAGGAACAGCATTTTTAAAAGGGTATGTAAACAAACCTAAACTGCATGTGTGGCCGGATTATATACAGGCTGTGAAGACATTTGCTGGCAAGAAAACACTTCTAACTCAGAGACAAAAGTTGTGCTGGCAAGGTTGACTAGAAGTCACTCTGTGGCAGCAATACAGCTGTTCTACTCATTAAGGAATTGAGTGGTTACTACAGGTTTAAGAAATTGAATCCCCCTCTGTTTTATGCTGCTTTAAACCACATTTTCACAGCTGCCAGTGCTGACAAATTGCTGCCTTATTTTGTATTTCATTTTGTCTTTTCTTCATATTCAAACCAATGTGTTAGTATGAGGGCATGAAGAACTTCACATGATTGCTGCAAATTTATTGATACATCACAAAGCATTAGAAGAGTTGTTAAACATACCAGCTTAAAAGACAAAGACTAAGACCAATCAATAAATCAGTACTTCAGACACTGCAGAATTACAATATACCTGTAGTACTTGAAAGAACAAGTGCACTGGTGTCATAATCAATTATTGTAGATATTTTTCTAGATATTAAACTATAGTACAAAACCCTGCTTGCAAATCACATACTGTAATTCATCAATGGATTCATTATTCCCTTGTTTATTTTGCCAATCAATCATTTACAATCTGTTAGGAACATAATGCAAGTGCTTCATTGTTGTTTTTTTTCTATTAAGAAATCAGTGCACACACCTGACAAGCAAGATAAAACAAAGAAAGAAGCATATTTCAAAGAGCTAGGGCCAACATCAGTAAATCGTTTTGTGAAAATATCATAGACTAATTGTAGCTTGAAGCTGTGTGTAAATTGCTGTTTCACCCCAACTCTAAAGTCATATTTTCTTTAATGGAAAGCATTTCTGATTCACTGTATTCGTGTGACCACAGAATGCCTTTACTGAAGAATCTCCGCTTTCTTTTCCGAGCATTCCACTGTGATTTGGCAAACAGAAGGCAGATGAGCAAGCAGTAGCTGCAGCCAGTGCAGAGCACGAAAGCAAGGCAACATTCACTTGTAAAACGTTTATTTTTTAAAGTTGTACTAGCTCTTTGATGGCAGTAGGGTTTCCTGTGTTTAAAAGCAGCTCAGGAGCTACATTTTAAAAACAGGAGCGGCAAAAAAGGCAAAGTACAAAGGTAAAAGGTGTCAATTGAAATACAAACTGGCAGGTGCAACCTTCTAAATAATTTCAGTAGACATATAATTTTGGTAGGTTGTGTGCAAATTTGTGAGACAAAAAAAGTAAGTGGAGCTGCATGCTAAGCTCATATTCAGAAAACAGAACTACTAGTAATCTACAAAGGAAAACTATGTCTAGCTACAGGTATTGACTAATGTTAATACACATGCATCCGTTTCCTAAAAGCTATAACAAACTTTGCTTTTTGGGGGAAAGGGAGAGACTATCTGCAGTTAGTCAATATTACTGCAGAGCCAAACCTACCTGGAATGAAATACTGTTCTTTAGCTAAATAAAGAGAAAAAAAAATAGAAGATGCACCTGAATGTCAGCAAGCAAAGAATGAGTTTTACTAGATTAAGTATGGACTACAGTAACTACAGATAATTAAGTGAAAAAGTATGTATTCACAATGAGAGCTGATAAACAACAAAGTGTGAATAGTCATAAATGTATCCAGAACATGGATAACTAACAGTTCTCATCTAGTATTTGCACTCGAGACTCAATACATTGTGAAATGCACCTGGAACAGCTGGATATCATACGACACAAGTTAGGATTTAGAGAAATGTAAGTAGGAAATGGAATAAGAATAGAAAAAGAAAAAAGTAAATTCAGTATGAGGTAATTCCCTGCATAAAATTAATATGTCATGTTTCCATATTTACATATAAATTTTTAGATCTTTCACATACTCCAGAGTCTTGTGGAAATTTTACAAAATTATTTATAGTGGTGATATTATAGTGAATAACTTTAGCATTTCATTCTGAAGTATTATATATTGCATTTCTTTTGTTAGATTTGATGCTACTCAGTGCCAAATGTGTTAACTATAGTAATGTTCCGTGATCCAGTAGTCTATGACTTCCATGATTTCCCTCCCTTCAGTCGAAGAACTCAAAAAGATTCTGCGATGCTTAGTAATCCCATAGAGAGTCAGCTGCCTTCATTAGAACTTCTGTAACCACTGGTTTTGCCAATAAAAGGAAAACAGCAGCTGAACTAAGAGAATTACCTGAGCAGCGGAATTTCTTGCTTTTGATCTGGCCAATCCTTTTGTTTGCCAGACGGCGGGGGCTGGTGCAACGGGCACCACTGGTCTCAATGGGGTTTGTATGAAGATAATCCGCCAGCCACTTCAGATGGCAGTCACAGATAAATGGGTTCTGAGCCAAATGCCTTTCATGAAGAAAAAAAATGATAATTTCACTCATTATTTCCCTGTGGTCTCAGCAGTGCCTGGTATTTTGAATACATTGTAGAATATGAAGTCATACTAAAGACAACCATAAACAAGAGCATACATACAAAGTCTGAATCGCACGTAGAGGTGAGAAGGTGCCTTTTGCAATGGTCTGAAGCTTGTTGTCATACAAAGAAAGAAGATTCAAGTTGTGCAAATCCTGAAAAGCATCAACTCGCAGGCAATTGATCTTGTTGGCATTCAATAATCTGTGCAATGGAAGACAATTATAAAATTGAAAGAATTTGGTCAGTGTTGCTGCAGCTTAAGCGGTTTTCACAGATAATTTTTTGTGTGCCTTTGTAACCAGAACAAGAGATGTAGTAACAAATATTAATTTATAGTCAAATAAGGCATTTCAATGAATTGAAATATCTTATTTAGGTGATCTGAAATTATTCCTAAATATTTGCACCTTGGGGTTGAAATGTGTGGGTTTGTTCAGCTAAAATCACGTCTTCTATGTGCTGCTACAATGTGTGTGCGGTATTTGTCTGTGCAAAGAAACCAGTTTAAAAATCAAGTATCTGCAAGGAAAATTAGTTCCTTTAGCCAAATAAATAAACAAACAAAAAATGAACTGAACACTGTGTTCATTAGCTGGAAGAGATGTGCAGTGGCACTTTTAATTATATGTTACTAATCAGCATGCTGCCGCATTAAGGGAGTAGTAGTAAAAACTGGTGGCATGGAATATATCCAAATCTGTCTTGGATCCTTTTTCCTCTTCATCTTCAAAGGGAACCTTTTCTTCCCCGTACCTCCCTGACTTCTAAAGTTAAAACAAACAAGCCAGTCTAAACCAACCCCTTCATGCTTTTGAAGAGAAAAAAAAAAAAAAACAAGTCATTCAACTAGATGCATTTTTATAACCAATTTTTTTTAATGTTTTCCCATATCCAGGCAGAAATGGAATGGTGGATTTGAAAACCAATGCTCTAAGAAAAAGTGTCACTACACAAGTAGAAATTTACTTAGACTGAAATGTGTTACCTATACAAAGAATATCAAGCTATAGACATTTCTTTAATACAGAATAAACAGAAGGTCAGAGAGTCTCTTCCTTTTTTTTTTTTTCCAAAATCTGAAATTATTTTTATATCTTAAATCTCTTTAAAGGAAAACTGGAATGCATCTGCCCCACCCCATACTAGTTTGTGACTAAAATAAATCAAAATCTAAACCTCTAGGTGGTGCTAGAACCTGCATTTTCTTTGCGTTTGCTTACTGTTTCGCCATCTTCAATGAGTTGTTGCTAATAATAGACATTTTGTCAATCACAACACTATGAAGTCTGGACATTGAATACCTCTAATCAAGTGGGAAGAAGTTTTAAATTTTTTAAGAAGCTTTATATCAACTAGTCAGTTTTTCTGGGACAATTTCTTCCAAAAACACCACTGTTTTTTTCTGGCCTATTTCACAAATTTCTTTTACACACTACAACTAGTGCACAGCCACTTCTGATAAATATTGACAATATTTGATAAACATATCACCATGACATTTTCCTTTCTTCTTAGTATTAAATCTAACTACAAGTGGTTTACAAGATTACACATAGAAATTTCCAAGGTGTTAAATGAAATAGCAGCTGGAGTTCACGGAGTCAAAGAATTGTAAAGAGAACAGTGTCGGAAAACATTAAAAGTCATCAATGAAACCGGACTTCAACTCTCTTCTTCCATGGGTACAACTAGAAATACAATTACATAGCATTTCCACTACATATTTTCTCTGTATAAAACATATCAATATTCCTTCTATGGTTCCCGCACAACTTGATACATACTATTTGCTGTTTACAGGGCAAGGCAGTATCATATCCTATGTGTATTATCCTTATAAATTCCACTCAAGAGAATAGTTTAATTTTAATCATTTTAGGCTGAGATATTAACTGAGATGATCAAATTTGTAGATGAATGGCAAGCTGGCCTACAACAGTCTTGACTCCTTGGGCTTTAACATAATTTGTTTTTATTATACTCTGATCTTACACACAGGATTTTCTGCCAGTTCTTTTCTAGGCATATATCTCTCATCAAGTTTACCCTTCTGAGTTATCCCACAGTAGAATAAATACTAAAAAAATACTCACAGCAATTGCAGAGAAAAGAGTCCTTCAAACAGGCCCTTTGGAAGTTCTGTAATTTTATTGCCATAGAGGACACTGTACCAGGAAATAATAAAACAAACAAACCTGCTATTATGAAAGGCATATACTATGTGATTTTGACTTTAAAAATAAAGAAATTTTGATTTTTCTGAAGGGAGTTTTACAGCAAAAACTTGATACTTGCAAGATCCTTGTGGTCCTGTGAGGTGGCAGGATCACACACTTTCCCAAAAGGTGTGGTGCCCAAAGAGCACTCAGCAGAATCACTACCTCACTGTTTACAGCCTTACCAAGGGACCTTGGTAAGTGGATTTGCTATTTGTAAGAACAACTAACTGGGGAACAAAATAAATGTTTGGCTTTGTTCAGCTCTTTGCCATGAACGTATTTATAAAAAACCCATACATTTTTAGTGTCCAGCTGTGACACAATATTCAGTTATCACTCTAACATTCTGAAATTATTTTTACAGCTTCCACAATTGATTGAATGTATATGAAAATTCTGTGGAGAGTCAAAAATCTAATAATTTCCCTATAAGAATATAATAAATTTTCTTCTGTTTTTACATGTCAAACAGATACCTACAGTGAGTTGAGTGAACGTAAGCCCTGAAAAGCATCTGGAGCTGCTTCAGAGATCTGGTTATTGCTCAGGTCACTGAAATAAATGAAATTTGATTCAATTAATTCAACCTATTTTCAAAATAGCAAATGTTAAAATAATATGTAATTAGAATCAGGCATGGAAGGGAGGGAGAAATTAAAATATTTATGTGAGACACTGTCAAAGAGTTTTAATATAAAACGACTAAAATTGCCAGTACAGTGAAACAAAATGCATGGTTGAAAGCAGACCTTTCAAATACTCAGAAAAAAATGACAACAAGATTTACTTTTCCTAATTGCTTAAGTACAGTTTAGAAAGAATTCTCTGTTTGCTATGGCCACAGGACTATACAGCCTCAAAGGTATTCTGAAATAACAGTGCCTTATTCCCATTATTTTTTTTTAATAGAATATTCACTACAGTAACATATTGCTTCTATGCAGAACCATATTAAATAATTTCAACACTTGGTAAAAAACAATTATTATTAATGTGACAGAGATGCTAATGTTCCAGAAGTCAAACTTTCTTAAATGTTCACACATTTACTGCAGTTCCTCTGTATGACCTTGACTTGTTTTTTATTTATATAGACATATGTGTATGTGTCTGTATATACACGTGAAAGTAAAAAATTAAATCTAAATAATCTGGTACGTACATTCTTCGAAGCTTTTTATATGGTGAGAAAGCTCCAGGAGGTATGACCTTGATTGAATTTTGTTCTAACCGTCTGCAAAAGAATAGCAACATAAAAATACAAACCCCAAGCCAAATAGCAATCTAAAGCCATACAAACTAGAAGGGATAGATTTTAACAAAGAAGCTTTTGCTTTATTTTTCAGTATAATTTTTATATTGAGAAACAAGGTTATTTCATTTCAGTTTTCATTACAAAAGAATCATTTTTTTTGCCTGTAAACCCAAACCTTTTAACCTATAGAGTGCAATGTTGTAAATTAAAGCCCAGTCTTGATTTTGTGTTTAAAGAAAACTTATTTTCAGAGCACACAAGATTTTTGTAAAATTTAAGCTAGAACTGTCATTATTTGAGTTAGTTAATTGACTCCCAATATATTATTCACATACAGCAATTTTTATAGTAAGTTTTATTTCAAAATGTCTAAGGACTTCTGTGAGTTACCCATTCAAATATGCAAACTGTAAGAAAAGGATGAAGAGTGTTCCTATAGAACAAATAACATGTTGCTACTTGCAGTAAGGCAAATGCCAGATTTTTAAACATGTGCACATGCTTTCTTGTGATACAGTACGTAACACATTCTCTTTAAGATACAATACTAGGATTGCATGGCCACACTTCTAACTTCTTTAAACAAATATTTTTATCTAAAATTGTAGCTTATGTTACTGGCCACTTTTGTTTTGTATGTATAGGGTTGATGGCAATTGAAACTTGACATACTGTAAAGTGTGAATTTAATGATGCAAATAGTTTTCAAGAATTTTTTGAACTTCCAGAGCTTTGAATATGTGAAATCTATGCTGACACAGACCTATGGCCCACTTGCCAACAACTCAAAACAGATTCAGCCATAAGCACCTTTAAAATAGAAGCTACTTCTTCACACAGCACAGTATTTCATAGTTATGACAGTGCAAAAATATCTATTATGTAGACATAAGGAATCAAACTATTTCTTCTAAAAGGTACAACAGAAAAAGACAGTATCATTCAACCACACATATCATGCTTATCCAATAAGCTTTCTATTTCCCTCTTCCATGCACAGGTATTAACTCTTATTGTGAACTAAGTACATAAAGACAATGACAAAAATATATTTCATATGAGGAATCAAAATTCTGTAGAATTTACTGCACTAGTTTAAATCACTGAGACATGGACTCAGAATATAAGGTCAAAAAGCCTTTTCAAATCTAGATGCAGGAATATTATCCTATTTTTTTTTCCTTTTACCCTTGTCCTGTTAACTCTCTTCTGTTTCACTTTTGCTCTGATAAAGAGACATACGAGTCTTTGTGTGTGCAGTGTAACTAATAAGCTCGTATATTCACTTTGAGTAAGTCTTTCAGAGGCTTACTATTCTTACAAGAATTATTTCTTTTTCCAAAGTTTATCCAGAGATCACAGTATAGCTGAACTAAAGAAAGATTTTTTTACTTCTTTCGTGAAGTATTGTTCAGATGGAGGTATTTATACATTCAACACTTAAAATCTCTTAAGTCTGTCCAGGCTTTACCTTAGCAGAATTTGTTCTTGAATGGCTTATAAAGCCAAGGAAAAAAAAAAAAAAAAAAAAACCAAAAAACAAAAAACTGCCTTGAAAAGTCTTCCTGACATAAAAAAAATCTCAGTTCATCAGAGCTGTTTTAGACAGGGTTCATCTTTTTAAAAGGTCCTTAACTAGAAAAATGTTATCATAGAATGACAGAATGGTTTGGGGTGGAAGGAACCTTAAAGATCATCTAGTTCTAAGCCCCCTGCCATGGGCAGGGACACCTCCCACTAGCCCAGGTTGCTCAAAGCCTCATCCAGCCTGGCCTTGAACACCTCCAGGGATGGGGCATCCACAGCTTCTCTGGGCAATCTGTGCCAGTGCCTCACCACCCTCACAGGAAATTATTTATTCCTAATATCTGATCTAAATCTACCCTCTCTTAGCTTAAAAACATTACCACTCATCCTATCACTACACTCCCTGATAAAAAGTGCTCCCCATCTCTTCTGTAAAGCCCCCTTTAAGTACTGGAAGGCTGCTGTAAGGTCTTCTTGGAGCCTTCTCTTCTCTGGGCTGAACAACCCCAACTCTCTCAGCCTGTCCTCATACGGGAGATGCTCCAGCCCTCTGACCATCTTTATGGCTCTCCTCTGGACTCCTACAGGTCCACGTCTGTCTTACGTTTGGGGCCCCAGAGCTGGATGCAGTACTCCAGGTGGGGTCTCACGAGAGCAGAGCAGAGGGGGAGAATCACCTCTCTCAACCTGCTGCTAATGCTGCTTTTGATGCAGCCCAGGATCCGCTTGGTTTTCTGGGCTGCAAGTGCACATTGCCAGCTCATGTTGAGCTTCTCATCAACCAGCCCTCCTAAGTCCTTCTCCTCCTGGCTGCTCTCTGTCCATTCTCTTCCCAGCCTGCATTTGTGCTTGGGATTGCCTCGACCCACGTGCAGGACCTTAAGGGTACTTGGCCCTGTTGAACTTCATGAAGTTGGCATGGGCCCACTGGGGTTTGCATGTTGCCACCTTGCTATAGTTTTCAGTTATATTTTAAACACCACAGAGAATCCCATGGCACAAGACTTTTAACTTTTTCCATAAACAGGATATTCTTTCAGACACTTTCTTAGCCTTGGTGGAACCTTTTGGACCCATGAGACACATTTTACACCAGACCAGGAGTACCAACTAGGCTATAAAGGAACAAGGTCACTCTTCTCAGCACACTTGAGTAGATACAGATGGCAAACATCTGAATAAGTAAAAACTGGCTTAAGTTAAAGGTCAACATCAAGTTAGACCCAAGTCAAGTATTTTCTGTTCTTACATTACATTTTTAGCTTCCTTTCCCCAGAAAACAAAGATTACGCATGCTTATCATCTAGATAGCTGAGCTGGCTAGCTCAAAGAGAGGTAAAACCTTTAGATAATAAATTTCTGAAAATTTTGTTATTTTAACAATGGGAAGCAGTTAAGAAACCAAATTAATCCAGCCATGAAGGGAATGACAGCCATCCATCCATTCCTGTTACACATTCTATTTAGCAGCAACCAACTGCCTAACCACCAGGGATCGCCTGACCAGACATTTATCAGATGTGCAGCTTTCAAAACCAGCCAAAGAATATCTTGCACAGGGAAACACATAGGGCATCGGCAGAGGATGGGAGAGGGGAGGGATGTGGTAAAAAGGACAGGGAAGGATTAGGCCATATTACAGAAGAGGACTTGAATTGATGGAGAGGGAGACACTGGGAAAAAATGCCTCTGTGCATATGGGAAAGACAGATATTGCAGGTGCAGTGCTCCCACATGAGACTATCACAAGTCACATTTATAAATGCCGCTTATTAGTCCATGATGTAGAGATTTGCAACCTAGTGCTGGAGGGGCCCTAGTCTATGTTCACCTATCGTTAAACATAATGATTTTAACTAGACACCATACAGCATGTGACTTGAGAAAGACCAGGTCTAGTGTTAAATTAAGACAAAGTATTTTCCAGTTTACTCTTTTAATTTAAAATATATATTCATTCTAAAAACTGAAGTACCTTACAGCATACACGTATGCCATTTTTTTATGAGAAGATGGAAGAGCAGATTTAATTTACTGCTGTCCAATTTGTCTACAAATTACATGGGTGCAAAACCTGAAGAAGCCCTACTACAGTATATTTCTGAAAGCTAATTTTCTAGCAGTTCTAATAGAGCAAACTACCAATTCACTGGTGGATATGTAAAATGAACTCCATGTCAACTTTACCTAACATTTCCTTTTAGTGAGAAATTTATAGTCTAATAGACAGACTGTGCAGTGCTGGGATAAATTTACAAGCTCTTCTGGATAAAGGATTTGTTATAGTAGGATCATCTAAGTATGTTTCCTCTTAACTTATGCCAAAGTGTATGCACTAAAACACATCACATTTTAGAAAATTAGATTAGTATAAGAAAGGAAAAATAAGATTAAATAAATACAGAAAAAAGTATTTTATATCCCACTTTGTCTGTAAAGAAAGTAAATCAAATTCACATTTTCAGGCTTTGTTATCCTCTAATCTTCTGCTTTATCTTCCTAGAATCAGCTGAATTTTGCAAAGTACAAATTTAGATCCACTATTCCAGAAAAAATCTAATTAGATATATTCCAGGGTCACAAAGCACAGATAGACTAGTATCTAAAGGAAATTTGCATTCTACTGATAAAACCCATAGTAATTAAAAACTCCTTTATATTAATTCCTCATATTAAATGAAATATTTTTAATTCTGGAATAGGACGGGTTGTAGTTATCTATTACTGAAAGAATCACATATCAAGTGCTTGCAAATGACATGGCCAGAAGTACCATTATATTACAGAAGAACAAAAGCTAATATCAGTATTTTTCCATGGAACTTTTATTAAATTTTGTGCACAACATCTTCTTTCAAAGTCATCCCAGAAGTAATTCTTTTTTATAAATTATCATCTATGTATCATAAACAGTGCCTCGGTGGTTTCTTTTTCAAAAGCCACAGTCAATTTTAGTAGCATATTTAATAAGATAGGATAATGGAGGAAGACAGCAAGTACATGCTTCATCAAAGCTTGCACTGCCTCATGTATAAGAAGTACTCTGCCCATCACCACAGAAACGCTAATTAATGCTCTTAGTATTAAGTCTCCTGTTCCTTTTAGTGTTTCACTTCAAAGAAGTCCTGCATCAATACATAAGTGTTTTACTGTCCTTTAACACTGCCAAACTGGTTGAAACCTTTTTTGAAGACTATTCCCTAATCTATCCTATCTAGGAAATGTACTGTGAACATTTATTTTTCTAAATCTTTCCTCCCTGCTTATCACTGCAGACACCGGAATGTATAACCACCTACTATTCTAAGAAACAAAGGTGCTTCTGCAGTTGTGACGTCCAACCTAATCAAATCAAATCAAAGTCGGTCCCCAGCCAGCAGACAGATTTTTCCCACCCAGTCCCCAGCGAGCCCTGTGACATGTAAATCACTTGACACTTTCCAGGAGGATGCTGTTCTCTACTATAAGCCTGCAGCACACCATTACTGATTACTACTTCCGCACTTACAGAGACAGACAACATGGTTATTTATACTGACACTTTTAAACTAGCTTATTTTCCCACTATAAAAAGTCATTTCTATGAAAGACTTCTGCACCAGGAAAGAGAGCAGACTGGGAACGAAGAATACCCTGTTCTCTACAGAATCATTTTTATTTTAAATCATGCAGATGGGGTACAAAATATTAAGCCTGTTCAGTAGAGAAAGGTAAAAAAACACTGCATAGAGATGTGCTGCACCTAAATGCACATGAAGGGGTCAGAGATTTATCTAAAAAAAAAGTATTTCATAACAACAAATCAAAATAAAACATCTTCCTTAAGAAAACATGAGTTTGAACATAGAGCAGCAAATTAGCCATATATTTTATAATTAAACAATCCGAACATAACAACTTGATTAAATAAATCTGGTCAATACAATAGTGGCTTTAGCAGTTAATTAATCTATAGTTTTAATTCCAGCATCTACTCATTTACAGAAAGTCTGCAAGAAGCTTGTCAAGAAACCCCAAAAGAATTTTTACTACAGAGAAGAAAGTGTAAGATATGCAATGAGTCTGATGTATTGCACAGATGCTGATTATACATGGTAATAAAAACGACAGCTCTTCTTTGCATTTTCCCCATCTGCTTTTAAAGCAAATGGCAAAAACAGCTGTCAGAAATCAGAAAATAGATTTCAGTGATGGGATTCAGTGCAGCTCCTGAATCTGAAGCACTGCAATATACAGCCAACACATCTCTCATCATATGCAACATCTGCCAGGTTTTGGGGGTTTTGTTGTTTGTTTTTAAAATAAGGAAACAGTAATGGTCTCCCTTTGCTACAAGAATCCTTGAGGCTATTAAACAAAACACTTTTTTTTCTTACGCAACAACTGCACCTCCAGAGTGCTTATATCCACTAAATGTCACTTCTAACTTTAGCAGCAAAATAATTCTGTTGAAATTTGTGATATCATCCATGTCTAACCAAACAAAAGATGTATTTTGAACAACTGTATCACTTGCACTTTCAGGCTCTAATTCTGTGTATTAATAAATCTGTTTGACAGTTTCCTAAATATTTGCATATAAGGAATCACTGTCAATGTTGCCCTAAAGCTTGCCAGACTGTTAACATCCAGTCTAATTGTTCTATCAACTATTTCCCCAGGGGATTGATTGTAAATGACAGACAACTCCTCAGTCTGCATTGAATCAAAAAAAGTAACAAGAATTGTTATTCTAAAGCTATTAAACTATTCATCGCATTTACTCAAAAGCAAATCCAAAACCTGCATTTGTTTAATTTTTCATCACAGAAAGGGCCATCTCATGTGCTCAACCCTACAGCATCATTAATGATGATAGGCTTTACATTCCTTAATTCTTTCAGATTCAGGTTGTAGGCAAAATGCACCACTTCTTAAATAATTATTTGCTCGGTACTTTGGCATCTGTCAGAGTGCAGCTCCAGTGCAATTAGCCTGAGTCACCTAAAGTCAACTTAAACCTCTCTTCATTAGCCTATTTTTGATGAGAGTTGTTATACCACAAAAACTACTTAAGCTGTTCAGAGTAACTGTGTTAAGTTCAGAAAAAATGGAATCCTGCTATACTCTTGGCTCATCACAAGCAGTGACTTGTCACCTTGTCCTCACTGAGCTGAAACACTTAGCTGGAGAATCCCACCATTGTGTGAGACTGACAGTGTGGCAGGAGTCCTTACTACCTGTTAAACAATGCATGCACTTACTTCATAAATTTGCCACAAAAACATAAATGAAGGTTTTTAACTGAGA
This sequence comes from Pterocles gutturalis, assembly GCF_000699245.1. NCBI lineage: Eukaryota > Metazoa > Chordata > Aves > Pterocliformes > Pteroclidae > Pterocles > Pterocles gutturalis. Next base: position 80,416 of record NW_010133770.1, on the reverse strand, counting down.
ACACTTTTCACAAGTGGTTCTGCTTACTGGAACATGTATATAGCCACACAAAAATAATGAAGAAAGCATTTCATTGACGATGAAACACAAAACAGTGAAAAGTCAGTATCCATAGTTTCTTTTACAGTAATTTCACTCATATTATTGCTGCAGAAAAGTTATCAGTAGTGAAGAGCCATATGTGAAAATAAAATTGAAGAGTAACACCTTTGGAGTGTGGCAGAGCTGTCAGAGATCTATGAGGGTTTTTCTGGAAGAGCTAGACGGGCCTTCTCCAGCTTCCCTTCATGCTGTATAAAATATTCATTTATCCCATGCTTGAGTTATTTTCCTTCCCTTGGCAGAGTACAGAGAGGTCCCTCAAGGTGCCTCTTCTACTTCAACACCCACCAGGAACTTGAACAAAACCCTCATAGGTGGAACAGTGTTCATTCTGGACAGTACCTACTACCAGTGTGTTTGGAAACGAGCATTGGTTTCACATGTTTCTTCTCTTTCAGTTGTGTTCTGTGTGTCTACATCCTCCTGACTGTTGAGATTATCCTCTGACCTCTGAATTTAATTAGTTTTTAAAATAGGACACAAGGGTATGAAGAAAGCCAAAGATGTGAATAACAACAGCATAGAACACATGGTAATAAAGAACAGATTAAATATTCTATGCACAAAAATCACTATGTCTGACATCTAAAATAAGAAAGTTTAAAAAGAAGAATTAAACCACATGATTTATCAGTAATTTTCAGATTAGGAAGACATTTGAGTAAGAGCATGACAAATCATTTCTCTTGTGTGTGTTAAGGAGAAACGATTAGCTATCAAATTAGCAAAATAATCTATTTTTGAAGCAGTCAAATGAAATATATTTTAAGTTTTGCCTGAGAAAAGTTAAGGTAGGAATGTCCATGATAACATAAATGCAATTCAGTAAAATCTGCTATTGGAAAATTAAATATATTAAGATAAAGAAGTTAAAACCTCAATAGATTCCTTTACATAATTTTAATTTGTTTCACATTTATTCAATACAGAAAATGCATTTTTTGTTATTCACATGTAATTATTTTGTGTTTATATGCATATATCATATGAAAGCAGTTTTTAGCAAATTTCTACCTTTTTTATAAAGTAACCAAACAATTTTGCTTTATATTGCAATGGGCAGAACTGCTGCTTTTGCCAAGAAATAGTGACCTTCCCACGATCAAAAAGAAGTATATATAGACAATTTTATTTGCAGCATTGATGCCAGAGATGAGCAGTCTAAACTCGGTGTCACTTATGATAGGGAGTAGCAAGTCATAAAACCTTTCTAGTAAAATTATGAAGTATCATTATTTTAATGCAAAGATTTTCAAAATTAATAGCCATATTTGCATTAACAGATTAAATGGGGCAATAATGTGGAAAAGTCAGTCACAGGGTATATTGATATTAAAATTTTAGCTTAATGTCAGCTATTTTGCATGAGATATTTCCATTTCATTGGGTTTCTTTTTCGGTCCTCCTCCATATGTAAAACCATACTGCTGTGAATTCTTTTGAACCAACTCCTAGGGAAAAGATAAGCATACAACTAATACATTGTAACTCATACCAGTGCATCTGAAAATCACATACTTCAGTTTGATATAAGCTTCTGGACATAAAAATGCAGTAACTTTTAAGCAAAACAGAAGCAAAAGCTCTGTATTTCACTGAAAAATTTTACTGCCTCCCCAGTCCACTAGTAGAAAAACCGAATATCAAGTCCAATGCATTAGTCAGGATTGGTCTTAAAAATACTGGCCTTAAAAACCTTTGGAAAGGGAACAAGATAAGAAGAGATTTGAAGAAAAGTACACATGGAGTACAATTGAAGAGAAGCGTATATGAGAAAAGTTAATTTTAAAAACATGGCAGCTATATGAAGCTATGTATGTTTTAACACGCTTTATTTCAATCCAGCAACTTCTGAAAATTCAAAAACTGGCACATTTTTCTGTCCTCCTACTGACCAAAGTATGTATCAGTATTCACAAGCAATTGAATACTATGATAATTATTTTAATTTTTTTTATCCATAAGTAAACATAATCTTTTCACTTGACACCTGCATACACTGGCAGTATTTATGCACTTATGTCAGGAATTAAGAGAAGTTTTTGATAAATCAGAAAAGTTTCAAAAAAGAGACAGAACAATAATTAAATGGCTGTGAAACATTTGTAGTGTGACAGAAGAGATCTATCTATTTGGGGTAGCATTGGAAGGTTAACACATTTTCTGGAGAAAGACAAATACGGTTATAGAGGATTCTTGAAACCTCCTAAAAAACTTAACAATACACAGTGAAACAAGACCATTCACTATGTATATGTATGTATATATAGAAACCAACTTGGCAAAACCTTTCCAGAACTTCAGTGGATGTGCAAGACTTCTGGCTGACAGCTTAACTGTTGAAGAGGTAGATTATATCTATGAGCTAACGTTCTGCAGAAGTCCTAAAAAGACCAATATTTTGATTTAAAATAGAAAGCAGAAACAAATGCAAACACTAGAAAACAATCATCAATTTTATGTCTTGTAACTTATTGCATTCTCCCCTCAGCATTCAGACCCATTCCTTTCAAGCTGTGAAGATGCAGGGTTTGCTCTCATTTCTGTCAGGCTATTGTAGGTAGCCATATCACACTTCGAGCTGCTAAAAACAGAGAAAGCTGCCTTATCTCCGATGTTTCAGCATTTTCCTGCTATGTGAGTCTTTGAACTGTCTTCAATAAACGTGGCTAAGCCCTTCCCAAGTGACTTTTCCCTGTAAAGAGTCATCCTTAGAATCACCTTTGCGTCTCACTATAACAGTCTCTGCCCAATAGCTATTAAGGCTGTACTTAGGCCTTTTAGTTATGTATGAATTTTAAAAGACAAGAGAAATGGTGAAGCTCTACAAATGCCAAGCTTAGCTTGGAAGAGATATATACACAGAGATCCCAGTTCTCAAAAAAATTCCACATTTACACAAAGCACTTCTCCAGTGTCTGTAGTGTGATCAGGTCACTCGTCACTCTATCTTGGTTAAATTCTATCTGTCAAATCTCATTTCCTTTCCCCTCTTTTCCTTCTTCTTTTTCTCCTTTCTCTACTTTTCCCTTCTCCTCCACTCTCCCCCCACACCCTTCTCCTTTAATGTAAATTGAGTGTTACTGTGAGAAGCAATCTCAGGAGCTTTTAATCCTGCTTAATATCACGCTGCTCACAAAGATGTAGTTGAGTGCTTTGCGTAATACACAATCATTAATCAACAGACTTATGAAAACAAAGTATATGGGAGAATGAGATGGAGAAAGATGAAAAGATGAAGAAAAACAGTAGAAATCAGGAAGGTAAGACGAGACAAGACTGAGGGGACAAATTAGGAAACTATCATGGGAAATGTATAAAAAGCATGAAACAACCGTACAGCTTCTAGTTTTGGCATTCAAACATTAGAAAGCTTTTCTGCCCCTTACAAAGACTAAAATTATTTATACAACTGTTCCTTAGTTAACAGTGGCAACCCTCCAGTCACCCTCCCCTCCAGCAAACCTTCCTCCTCCCCAAAACGCCATTGTAGTAACTGCTATCCTTCTAAAAAAAGAAGTAAATTTAATTAACTCCTTCCTTTGATTACTTAAAGGGCTTTAATATAAACAAAAATGAAGAATCAATTTAATTCCATGCTTGTTTGCTTAAATAATCATTTACACAAAGCTGTGGTCATCAGAGCAGGTAATTCCCACCCTCCACCCCCCCTCCTTAGAAACACATTGTGATTGTATTTATTTTTTTTTTATTCATAATACTGCAGTAAGGAAAGAGGTTCTAGAAACACTTTGACTGGCAGTTCAAGCCACAGAAGAGAAGAATGTAATAGCAGCATTTTCACAAGCTAGTCTAGCTCATTAATGGCTTTTTGGCCTCTTCTTTTGAAATAAGAGCCTGTCACTTACTCACAGCATTCCGAGAGAAGGTACCAGTACAATTAATAGAATTGCTGCTGGGTCACTATTTGTAAGGTTTCTGATAGTCTGTTTGAACACGTGCCAAAAAGTCTCTATTCAAATGGAATCAGAGTTATTTCTGATGCTGATCATTCAAAGAATTTTCATGCAGAAGGTGAATTCTAAAATGCAACCAGGTGAAAAGAGATTAATGGGGCTGAAAAACTAAAATGTGGAAGGAATGCCTGCATAGGGGCTGATAAATGCTATCACCATTAGAAAGGCTATACTTTCTAAAACCAATTAAAGTAATAGTTTTGAACCTTAAGCATGACCTTTAATGCCTTTAATATACAAGCTGCATGACAAAGGAGGAAAGCCCTAGGTGCATTAGACCACTGGAATTGGTTAAGCTCAATAGACCAAACATGCCAATGAAAGAGCATCCCATAGATATTTCTGGAAAAGGGGAGAAGTTTAAATAACAAGTCTAAATAAAATCAAATTATGATATTTCTAATGAATGAATATCATATCATGATTTGCTTAAATCAGTGGAAAAAGGCTAAAATAAGGCACACTAAATAACAAAAGTTTGAAGACTACTAATATGTAACATTATCAGCAATGTATTTTGCCTCACAACATTTACAATCAGACATCACAATAACAGGGCTATAGGAAATTTTTTAAAGTTGCCAAAATCTTTCCTAAAGGTCACTCATGGTATGAAATCTTTTCATTTGGCCTAGAGGCAAAGGTGCACGTTAGCATCTTTTTAACTCTGTGCTTCCTGTAGAATTAGTAGGTGCACTAAAACTGGGGGAGTCTTGGTGCTCAACCAATTACTTTGTTTTTTAAAATATACATGGAATATGAAGTATTTCTTTCTCAAATAATATCACATTGATTGGATGGAACCTGAAAAGAAAAGCTCAGGTATTCTTATTTAGCTGTGTGTGAATTTATTCAGATAATAAAGAGAAGAATTAATTTTGCAGAAACGGTGTAACTGGTACAGACACAATTGTACCATGTCAATAAAGATTAAGAATTACGTTTACTGAGATGCTGAATACATAATTTTGCCCTGAGCTTTGTCACACCAGAAGGGAAAAATAGAAGACCACCGTAGGCTTTATTCTCCCTCCCTTTTCACTGCCAGGTACTTGGAGATAAGCAGTCCTGTTACTGAAGGCATCTTCCCAAGAGGCACTTGGCAGGCAACGCATTGCCTGCTAATAGACTTCACACAACACAAATTGCTAGTTTTAGCCAACTGACTTCTGTAACAACTGAGAAGTCAGACAGAGCAGTACGACAAAACCCTCTGAGCAACACCCTGATGCTTGCCGGTAAATCCAACTCCACTGGAATGAAACAGCCTTTTGGCAACTGGCTCTGCCTCCTCCTGCTCCCATCATCACAGAACACCTGCATGTTCCTCAACCACTTCAGCTTCCAGTGCAAACTCATTTTCCTCAGCAGTTTAGGCTATTAGACCAAACTCAGAGACAGGGAGGCTACATTACAGTGCAAGCACATAGTCCCCTTGCCAGCTCTGCTACAGAAGGAGTAGCCATCAGCAGAGAAGACAGCTCCTGCTGTCTTAAAATGTCATCCCAAAACAGCTGTCCAGCAGAACTACAAAGGCAATGCAAAGTCATTACATGAGTACGAGACTAGAAACAGAAAGCCTTTTCTTTTAGTTTTCCTGGAAGAGACAACTCAGAGCTTCAACATGAAAAATTTTATTCAATTGAAACTGCCAGTGTTTAATATTTAAGAAATTCAATATTCCATTTAAAGAGGTTTGTAGCACATTATTTAGATGCAGGTTAATTTATCAACCCTCTAGGTAAAAAAAAAAAACAAAAAACAAACAAAAAAAAAAAACAAAAAAACCAAAAACAAAACGCATAAAATTGTCGACATGGAATGTACCCTTTAAACCTGCCGTTTAGTTATATACACCAGAACAACAACACTGAGATTTTATGCAGCATTGTCCCAAATGGATTGCCAAAAACAAAGACTGACTCTAAACAAAGTCTGTGCTGGGCAAAGAAGAAGAAATCAGGGCTTCATGGGGTACTGAGGAGTTGAATGAGGTCAGGGTTCCTGTTGAGAGAAAGGATGGAAGAAATGGATAAAGAACATAGCAAAACATCACAAAACCATGAGCATGTGTTGAAGGCAAACTTCACAGGAACCTCAAGAAAAATAAACAGGAGTATAGACCTTAAAAAAACTGAATGAATTAATTATATTCAGCTATACACACAACAACAAAGAAATAAGAGGCAAAATGGATGGAAAAATGAAATCTCACAGAATTAATTTGTCAAATTTTAAGTAACTCTATAAAGGAGGGCTGGCAATAAAGTTTAAGGTCAGCCTTATGGGGAAAGGTTATTCACATGACGTACAATAAAACAAAGACAAAAGGCAGGAAAGATGTAACCACCAGAGTTGTTTGTGGACCATGAAGTTGGCTGAAGCATTACATGACACGTTGGTAGATCTCAGCACTGGTTTCTACAAATACAGCCTACAAACAGATGACAACATTGTAGGGCAGAGAAACTTGTCCAGAGTAAGGGAACTGGAAAGTGTTACAATTTTTCAAACGTCAGTGAAGTATGTTTAGAAAATGAGATGACAATGTACAGCTGAAAATGCAGGAAAAGATTGACAAATGCAAGAAACTACTGAAAAGGCTGGACAACATCTGGCACATGTAAAATAAAAGTAAAATGCCAATTTTCTTGTAGCGTGTGCAAGAATCTGGTGATGGTGGTATTATAAAAATCTATGAATTAATAATAACTTGTCTGTTAAAGCCTGTACATCCTTCAAAAAACAACAGAGAACCAGCTCATTTCTCTTTCCCCTTCTCCCTGAACCACCAAGCTCCCACCAAAGCATGTGCTTAAAATGGTGATTAAGACAATAAAGCCATGTGGGTGGGAACTGGACAATGGTGGTAGAAACGCAGTGGTCACTATACCCTTCTGCCTCGCATTCAGCAGCTCCTCAGCATTCTCAACATTACTGTGACAGCACAGTCTCATCTCTTCAGATGTTTACTGTCAGCTACCATTTTGGCATACTGACAACATTATCACATAAAGAATAAGTGAAAAACCAGATTACTTTATGGAATACAATCATTCTTTCTAATCTAACCTAATCTACTCCTAATGTAATCTAATCTAGTCTAATCTCAAGGGGTTGCTGTAAGCAGCAGTTGCAAATTATTTCTTTAAAAATGGAACTTTAAAACACTATTGTTTGGTAACAATATAGGAACATCACAATCTTTCTGCATGTTGAAGTTATTTAAAAACAGAGAGAACTGAAGTCTTTCACACAGCAACTTTAAAAAGCAACATACAACCAGATTCAATGTTCAGAAATGTCTGTGGATGGAATAACAGGACTACATCTATGAACTTTTTGTTCCTGACAAAACTCTAAGAGCCAAGAAAAAAAGCCTAGGACTCTTCATGGATAGCTCAGTGGAAAACATGGTGCAACATGTATTGGCAGTTCAAGCAAGTGAGTATTAATTTGCAAAAGGCAAATGAAAGAAAACTAAAATTTAATTAATATAAAGTGATGGTTCACTATCACATGGAATACTGTATACAACCCTGGTCATTGCAGATTTAAAAAAAAAAAAAAAAAAAAAAAGCAGACAAAGAGCTCAGAGAAAAATGAGGAGATTTAATTAAGACATGGAAGTTTTTGGCATCCAAAAGATTCAATGGACTTGGAACAGTCAGTTTAGAGAAGAAATGAATGAGGGTGGCAAGCAAAATAGAAGGTGGCAGGACAAACTATGAATCTGAATGCATTTTCCCTCCCTCTGCAAAGACAAAGGACAATTATGAAAATTTAAGACTGTTGTAAACTGGAAGATGTTTGAGCACAACCCCTTCCCCCAAAATGCATTGGCTTAAAATAACATGAAGATTAAGAACATAGTAGCATTTAAAGCAGATTGTATGTTTCAAATAAAACTTTTTTTTTTTCCCTGAAAGATACGGAAATTTTCAAGTTTCAGAAAAAGAACCCCAACACACCCTGGGAGCAAGAGAAATACTTGTCCTATTGTCCAACTACTTCTGAAGTTGTATATTGCTGATTCGAAAACATTATTCAGGGAATGCAGAATGATGTGGGCTACTCGCCAGGGTGGAGTGCTTGTTTGATCCAGTCTCACAGACTTCCCTCATTTCATTATTGGTAAAATCTTTTTTACTCCACAAGCCACTCATTCTCCAATGTCTTCTCTCTCTCTCATTCTCTTCAATGCTGAGATGGTAGAGATACCTGCCACCCATGACAATCATAAAAGAACTATCACTAATTATTTTCCTCACATTAAAGCAATGAGGATAGCATAAAGCTTTCCCCATACAACCACTAAAATACACTTATTTGTCAAAATTTCAATTCTTCTTCAACCTACTGACAAGGAAGCAGCAAAGATCATGTGATTCTCATAAAATACTCATAAGATCCTCTACTCTAAATCATCCCCCAGTTTCAGAGCCTTTCATATACTTTATTTTATTTCTTTCTTTTCTTGTACATTTCTCTCCTTACCTTCCACTCGACTGGAAAGTTTTGGTCTCGCTGTAGGGTAAGTGTAGCCTACCAGTGGCTAGAATCATATCTCATTGCTTCTGTCTGCTTCACTCAAAATCTAAAAGTCAAACACTGAAGTTCAGTTTTCTTATCACACTGGTATTGACTGGTTTGTATTTGGTTAATATAAAACAATTACTAAAGTTTGGCTTTCCAATGTTATCACTTTTTGCACCAGCTTTTGAATGTTCATGTCTTATGGCATGAATGGTGTTATTTAACAGTGCAAAATACTGTGATCTGCATTTTATTTAGTCAGCACTTACAAACTAGATACAATAAAGAGAGGTAACAGTTTATCACTATAAACTATACATACGATAGCACAGTATAGATTCTGTATATATTTATGTGAGCACACACATACATATTTATCTATATTAATGGATTATGGATCTCAAAATGTGAAAAGGCCTCACTCTGCCATTTGAACACTGACTAGCCTAGCAGGAAATATTGAGCCTCGGTTTTGCAGTCTGTTAAATGCTTAACCAAATCCTGGAGGTGTTGTTATGTGGTTGCTTTACTCTCCAGACAAATAAACTGCTGAAGATCATACCAGTCCATGCTTAAAACTCAACAGCATTTCTTACAAAGTATAGTGAACAAATTAGTGGAAAGCACCTTTCCATTCTGCAAATTCCTATTTGCTTTTACCTTACACTCATTTCTTTTAACAGTGGATTCAATTAGTAACTCCCACATCCCATTATTTCTTTGGGAGTTATGACCCTTAAAATAAAGATTCAGAACAACCTTGCAATCTCTACTAATGCTTTTCCTAAGGAAGTACAGATGTTAACAGTCGATATTCCCACTACACTATGCAGGTCTAGAGGACAGTGATGCAAAAGTCAGTTTTCCAGTGTCTATAATCACCACTCAGTTAGTGAGTGGTTAGTTCCAGTGGTTAGCAGCAGAAATATACTGGGGAACGTTCACAACATACTTCCTACTTTTTTCTTATAATATTTTTCCCCTTTCTCTGTGTACATAGATGTACATATGCAAGTAAAAAAAAAGCCAGTATACAACTAGTTAAATAAAGGAAACAGTGTGTGGAACCTTCCGAGGCAATGTGCATGGACTTCCTGAAGTAGCCCTTTATTTGCAAGCAGAGGGTTTTTTTCTGAGAGGGGTAAAGGTAAAAGTGTTTGCATTAAATAGCCAAACGACTGAACTGGGTCAGGTAGGGTCAGCCCAGTCAGTCTTAACAGCAGTAACAATGAACTGACAGATGTGATTATTATTCACATCCTAAGAAGAAACCACAGTACTTCCATTCTGTGAAGTTCAAAAACACAGGTCAGATATCAACAAACCATGAGATTACCATAAAATTCTAAAATTCTGCTTTGTCTTTTAAAATCTTTTAAAAACAGGTCTGTTTTTAAACTTTCAGGAAGATTTTATTACAACAGATAGATGCATGTATGTTCAGGAGACCTTTCACTTCAGGCATCTTTTCTGCTTGTCTCCCTTATCAGCAATTCTTAACATCATCTTGCATAAACAAGGTACTCAGAAGGCTTTTATTCTGAATACTCTCTGTAACTCACTTAATTCTAGCCAGACCCTCCTTACCAGGCTGAAGGCATAGCTACTTTCCCACTATTTCCCTAAAGGGAATTCCCAGTTTCCCTTCCAAAACACTGCCTCTGCCATCCCCAGCAGAAAAAGACGCTCATGGTATTGAGTCCCTGCCCGTCTTGTCAGCAAGCTCACATTTTACTTTTGCTCCTCCCCTGCACAGAAGGCAAAGTTGCAGGAACTCTCCTTCTGTGCCCACGCAACCTCTCAGACACATCACTCTTGAAGCCTACAAGCACCATAGAGTTTCCCTTCCAAAACACTGCCTCTGCCATCCCCAGCAGAAAAAGACGCTCATGGTATTGAGTCCCTGCCCGTCTTGTCAGCAAGCTCACATTTTACTTTTGCTCCTCCCCTGCACAGAAGGCAAAGTTGCAGGAACTCTCCTTCTGTGCCCACGCAACCTCTCAGACACATCACTCTTGAAGCCTACAAGCACCATAGCACAGAATCACAGAATCACACAGAATGTTAGAGATTAGAAGGGACCTCGAAAGATCATCTAGTCCAATCCCCCTGCCGGAGCAGGAGCACCTAGATCAGATCACACAGGAATGCATCCAGGCGGGCGTTCAATGTCTCCAGAGAAGGAGACTCCACAAGGTCTCTGGGCAGCCTGTTCCAGTGCTCTGTCACCCTCACTGTGAAGAAGTTTTTTCTCATATTCAAGTGGAACCTCTTATGTTCCAGCTTGAACCCATTGCCCCTTGTCCTATCACTGGATGTCACAGGGAAATGCCTGGCTCCATCCTCCTGACACTCACCCTTTACATATTTATAAACATTGATTAGGTCACCCCTCAATCTCCTCTTTTCCAGGCTAAAGAGACCCAGCTCCCTCAGCCTTTCCTCATAATGGAGATGCTCCATTCCCTTCATCATCTTTGTGGCTCTGCGCTGGACTCTCTCCAGCAGTTCCCTGTCCCTCTTGAACTGAGGGGCCCAGAACTGGACACAATAGCACCTTTGCTATGACTCTGCTCTATGGTCAGGACATGGTTGTACCTTTTGTGAGCAGTTCTGCTGTATATGACATGTATGAGCATGCATGCTCTTCTACCCACAGGTACATGGTATTAACACGACGACTACATCACAGATCCCATCCAACCACCTTACTTTTACTTTCTCAGATTACCCTGTGAGGATACCACTTTAGCAGAATACTTTATGGGTGGTATGAGCTGCGGATCTTTCACGCAAATATACGCTTCTCTAATAGGGAGGTTGATGAATAAAGTCACTGAAGGTGAGTGTCACTGTTTAACCCCAGCTGGCAGTCAGCCTCACACAGCCACTCACTCACTTTCCTCCAGTGGGATGGCAGAGAGAATCAGAAGAGTAAAAGTGAGAAAACTCGTGAGTTGAGATAAAGACAGTTTAATAGGTAAAGCAAAGGCTGAATGTGCAAGCAAAGCAAAACAAGGAATTCCTACACTACTTCCTGTTGGGAGGCAGGTGTTCAGCCATCCCAGGAAAGCAGGGCTCCATCATGTGTAACAGTTACTTGGGAAGACAAACACCATCACTCTAAGTGACCCCCCTTCCTCCTTCTTCCACCAGCTTTGTATGCTGAGCATGACATCATACGGTATGGAATATACCTTTGGCCAGCTGGGGTCAGCTATCCCAGCTGTGTCCCCTCCCAGCTTCTTGTGCACCCCCAGCCTACTCGCTGGTGGGATGGTGTGAGAAGCAGAAAAGGTTTTGACTCTGTGTGAGCACTGCTCAGTTATCAACACTGTCTTGGTCACAAATCCAAAACATAGCCCCATACCAGCTACTATGAAGAAAGTTAACTCTATCCAAGCCAAAACCAGCACAGGGAGCAACCCTGAAGGCAACGGCGTTTATAAACTGCAGTGAAAAGCCACTCACTTTCAGAAAAGCAAGTATTTCCTTTTAACTCTTTTAAAACCAACTCAGAATGCAGTTTTAACTATGGACTGTGAGCAGTACATACAAAACTAACTCATAAGAGAATATGAAGGTCTTAGATTTATTTTCATATACCTGCATAATCCTTTTATATCTGCGTTTGAATGTGTATTCCAAAATTCCTACCCCATATAATGCATGAATTTATACAGCTAACAAAAATAAATAGGAAAAAACTGTTTTCTGCAAGTTCATCAAACAAAAGTCAGATTACGCACATTTCAGTAATGGTTTCTGGAAGGTTTGTTGGGATCTCAGTAAGGCCTTTCCCACGACAGTCCACAATGTTGTTACTACAGGTGCACGCAGCAGGGCAATGCAAGACACTGCAGGACGGAGCCATGAAGGACTGGTGCCCTGCAAAAGAAAGGAGTTTCTGCTAAAATTGCACAATACCGTCAAACAGTAGGCCAATTTACCTCAACAGTAAAACACCACTTCGTACACTTCCTTGAAACATTTAAGGCAGAACTTCTAAAATAAACATTGTAGCCTATCAATACTTTGAATTGCATTAATTTAAAAACTCAGTTAATAGCAAAATGTTGATACAATACTGAGAGATGAAAGACAAATCATCAGCTACTGGCCTAGCATTATATTTTTTAACTTCTTTAGAAACTTACATTCAAAATCATCTTTTTAAAGAAGACTAAGGATGATTTGTTTTTCAGGTATATTTTATTTATTCAATGGTTTTTAAAACTAATTACTGTTTTCAGAATTTTGTGTAATATTAAAAACACAAGTCAACAAAAATTAATGAACTTTGCTACAAAAACTGAAGGCGTCCTGCTAGTTATAATCATTTCTGCAAATACTTATTTGAGTTTAGTCCTTCAGTTATACGTTGCTTACAGACAACATTAGAGTTATGATGTGTTCCTTCAGTCACTCAAAATAAATAAAAGCTTTGACTTCACAGCTCATACTCTCACTCTCTGTGTTAGCTCAGCAGACTTCTTGCTCCCACAATCTACCATTCTTACTAACTCAGGCGGCTAATTTACACTTTTCCCCCCACCCCCCAAGTTCTTGTGCTGTACGTTAAACTTGTCATTTATAATTGCATTTAAACATAATAACTTCATATTTAGGTATGTTTTATAAAGTAAACAACTTATTATATTTTCCTGTAAATAGACAGATTTCACATTTTCTAATACATTAATGCTCTCATTCCTGTATCAAATCAATGATATAGAGTTGCTGTTTTGTAATGATACAGAAAGGCACAAAGGGATGAGAAAGGCATGAAGCCCTCCTTTTCTTTCTTTTTTATTAAGGTAAGAAAAGCTAGAGACTGTTTTGAAATACTCAGGGAAAAGAGCTTCTTGACTATGAAACCACAACTTAATCTAAGATCTCTCTCACTATATTTAACGTCATATATAACATAGGAAGGGTACATTGATAATGTAAGTTGCAGCCAGTGCTGTTCCTACTTAAACTTCAAATAACAACTTCTCAAGTTTTAAATTACTGAAAAGGTTAGTCTTTTGAGATAGTAGTTTACAATATAATAATTTCATTTCACATTTATGTATGTGTTAGAAAAGTAAAAACAGCTGCCAAAACTAATAACACATACTGCTCTTTTTATGCTAACAGGCAGGATATATTTCACCTGCCTTTATTAAACAAAAATACAGTGATCCAGGGAGAAAACGTTATTCCCCTTCCTCAAAATCAGCATTATAATAACCAAGTTATAAAACTGTTCTTCACACTTGGGCTCTGCAGCCATTTACAAATACGATACATGAAGTGATGTTAGGAGTCTTTTTAAGTGTACGTAAGGGCAGAATTAATGGTAAGAATACTGATAGCATTTGCCATGTGAAGATGGCAGTGACTTACACTTTCATGTCAGAGGCTGTTTAATAAGAACAAACAATGTGGTCTCCATAAAAATCTTACAAAAGCATAGATCTGTGAAAATTTTGTCATAATTGGCAACAGGCTTTTGGGGAGCTGCAGAAAATCAACCAGTAGAAACGACTCTGCTAAATCACTGAAGACAGGTATATTCCAGCTGGTTTTTAATGCTTTTGAGAAAACTTGAAACAGCAGACAAAGTTTACAGAAAATTTTCAATCTGAGTCTAAAAATATTTAAATAAGAAAGATAAACTTGCCTTCTTCCTCATCTAGAAGATATGAATAAAGGAAAAAAAAATTGAATAGAGAAAATGTGATTAGTAGAGAACTGTTAGTCATTTCATTATTTCATATCAGAAAATAACATGATGCACTAAAGCATACCAATAACGTTCAGAAAGATACTTAAGAGATTCAGAACACTATTTAAACTGCAGAAAATAACGAGAAAAAGCAACAACTTAGAAAGCTAAAAAATAATAACTCCTCACTACTAAAGGCCTTATGTTCTCAGTCAGTGCGTGTTTTATTTCATTTTCCACATCTCTTCCCCATAATTATACTTTCAGAAGGCTATATAATCTGTGTGAATGCAGCATTTATACAAAATTTGTAACAACAGAAGCACCCCACAAAAGATACAAATAGCAATAAAAATATTAGTTTATTTTTTAATAAACATTAACGCTCAGATTATGCAAAGCTAGCAAAAGTCAACATGGAGCACCAGCAATCATGGCTGAGCTGTCAGTAGGTGTGTTTTAGAACAGGACTCAGTAAGTGAATCTGTTTCCCTTACCGCTGCAGACAAACTCCCGTTTCTGGACCTCGGCTACGTTGTGTCCCCGGAGGTGGGACGGCCCCATGCACTGGGTGTAGAGGCCAACCCGTGGCCGCTGCCGCAGCCAGTCGGACAGCCAGGCCAGGTGGCAATCACAGTAGAGGTTGTTGGAGTGAAGACGACTACATGGAAAGAAGCATGTCAATACCTTTAAATTAGGAAGAACAAACAGAAAAAAACCCAACTTGCCCAGCGCCCCCCTTCAGCAACCAACTATGCCAATTTATTAATAAAAATTGTTAATGAGGCATCAATTTTTCACATCTTTCATTGAAAGTCTGGGAGTTAAACGCTAATAAATACAACTCTACAAGCAGCAAAATTATCTTCTATTTGTGGTCTAATTAATTAGAAGAAAAAAGAAAGCTTCCTAATCAAGTATACTATCTGTAGTTTCTTTTCTCTTCTCTAAAAGAAAGAAGTAAATATACAAGAGCTTGAAAGCTGCCATGGGACTCTTTAGTCCAGATCTGTAGAAACAGCGAATAAGACAAAAATGTCTCAAGTAAATTGCCCTATAGTGTTAATATACTGTCATAGAAAAAAGAATCAATAAAAGATTTGGTTTCAAATTAGATATATCTGTAAGTCTGGCCATTATTAGTCTCTATAGAAACAGCTTGTGAAATCCCTTTAACAGGTCATATTAATTTTCTGCTGAACAAGACAGAGTAATAACTCAATATAAAACACATTCTTTCACATCCCTTTTCTGATTTCCTCTCTTTTTGTTTAATCACAGAAAGGGGGATTAGCTGCTTTTGGCTCCTAGGGACCTACGTTCTAAGCAATGCCTGAAATTGAAAGACCAAAAGCATCAAGCAATGGAATTAAGTAAGTTACCTCTCTTTTGGCAGGGTCCGACACAAGACTGTGGCTTCTTGCCAAGTGGCAAAAAGCACTTTTGCGTTGATAAAATATCAGACAAATGTATTCACTAAATTAGGTAAATTACTTTTCTCTGCCTCTTACTTTTCTCTGGCTCTTACATTTTCTCAAACTACAGAAAAGGATGTCCATAGCTATAAATCAAATCGTTACTCAGAATCATCCATAACAGTAATGTCATTTTGGTCCTTTTTAGCTGATGTGCTCAATCCTAACTAAATAACTGGAAAGGAAGTGCAAGAAAATCAGAATTTAGAAAAGTGGTTTAATTAATCCATTAAAAAAAAAAATCTGTACAGCAACATGAAATGTGTAACCAACAAAAATAAAAGTTGTTAACTAACTCACATTTTTTTTCCCCATAAATGGCTAGAAATTAAATGCAATGCATTTTCCTGTACTAATTCTTGAGTGGGTGCTTTGCAAATATAGCTCACAGTACAGCACACTCATTCAGTACAATCTGCATCCAGCTGTAGGCAAGTACCCCATAGCAAATCAGAACTAATGCTGTTGAAATCAATACGGTTATATAAGCATATTCAGACTGGAAATGGGATGTTACAGCTATAACCTAGAATTCTGTGTGTCCATTTTCCTTTGTTTCTAAAATAAATATTTAAAAGATGAAATATGCCACCAAAAGAGTGTAAATGTTGCTAATTTGATTCACTGAAATTTGTGGTTCAGAATATAAACTGTATTTGAAGGTTTAAAAGAGGTACAGCCATTCATGTTTTCAAGTCTCAGATCCAAAAGAGTGGAATGAAATCCTATTCTCAAAATGTAATTGAGGCCACCAAAAGCCCATGGTCAGCATGATTTAAGTACTCTTGTATTTGTCCAAGCAAGAATAGTTATAATTCTGTTATGAAATAACAGAACTACTCACCTGTGTGAAGCTTCTTCAGTTACGAATGGTATGTTACCTCTAGTGAATAGCCCTACTGATTTCAAGACAGTTGTGCAACCCAACATGAGCAAAATAAAATGGACAGGCTCTTGGTAAAAGTACTTCTTTTACAGTAAGAGCTAATCTTGAACTCAGACAGAAACATCCCATTCATTTTTTATTCCCAGTTCACTGGAAAACCTGTTTGAAAGAGTCTCAAGACTAAACCTTGATATAGTCTGGTTTTGCCACTCAAGACAATATACATTTATTTGTAGTTCCATATAAACATATAAAACAAATAACCCCAAACTGTATCACTTGCATAAATACTCTTTTCACTGTTTTGTTTTAGAAGCTTGAAGTGTTCTTCTGTGAAAGTTATAACCTCTAAAAATTGGGACCTTATTGTAAATGCTGACACAACTTTAATTATAATAGCACTAACGGATGATGCTATAATTTCATGTTACAAAGAATGTTGGAAAGCCAGCTTAGTTTAATTAGGTCTGCTAGCAGTACAGTAATAAAAGCATAAAGATTTCCCATTTATCACATCTGACAGCCAATCAAAGACTCTTCCATGTTCCTAAATGAAATGTGACCCATTCAATAGCTCAAACTAAAACAACTTTTTGACTTTCAAAAAATATCAATTTCTTTCTCCGTATAGCTGTAACATATAAAAGAGAATCCCCCTCGCCCTCATCTTTTCTGTTAGAAGGTGAAGCTTTTCTGTGACTGAATCCAACACTATGGAAAACTCAGTTGGGAAAAGGCCATGAAACCATTGTCACAGAAGTATTCATCTCACATCCTAAAAAAGCTGATGGGAAAGGATGCAACTGCTTCTTTATCTTCTGAACCCCAAGTAACAGCTTTGGGGTCACTTATTAGTTTTATCTTTCAGAATTAGCTGCCATACACGCACACACAGACTTCACACCCATCAACCTCATGATATCTCAATATTTTTTTAATTGAGCTTATGCTTTTTTTGCCTGTGTACTGATTATATTATAGACCACTGACAAAAGTTGATAGAGGAAAAATGATATGCTGGACTGATAAAAACGACAGCCAGTTTCAGTGGGACTACTTACAATGTTCTCAGTTTGGGCATATGGTTGAAACTTGCCACAGACAGTCGAGTGATGTTGTTATTGTTGAGAGTGCTGCAAAGTCAAGAAGAACTAACATGTTACAGTTATGTCACATTTACTACACTTCTAAAAAAGGCATAGCTAATTAAGATCATGGTGTACTGTTTCTATGGATGGCTATCAGGTAAAATCCCACGCTTTTAGATTGCTTTATCTCTCTATTCAATCCCTGGTAAAACATTATGGTTTGACAATTCCATTAATAATCCCAAGTAATTTGAGGCCCCAGTAACCTATCATTCACTTAAACGGAGCTTCCGCCAATGTTGAGAAAATCTATGGCATTCAAGCTAAGGTTGTCATCCTGATGCAAAAAACAGAGTTCTTGGAGAAAATTCATTGATTCTAGGACTCCTGGTTTCTCTTTCTAGCTTCTTAGAGTCCATATTTTTTGACAGAGGACACAAGTACAAGATCCACCTGTTTTTTCAAGAATTTTAGGAAGAATTTACCTCTGGGCTGCAATTAGGTTTTTTAAGGAACAGAGCTGCTATAGAGGATCCACAGCTACAGGAACAATAGGGGAGCTTCTGCTATCCAATGGAAGGAGTCAGGAATCTTAGTACTTTAGCAAATTAATAATTTAAATTTTAGATAAAGTGCCTGGAACTTGAGATAGGAACTAGGAACAAATCTTAGACAATTGTTGGCTCGCACATACATGTTATACTTCGTAAGTACAGTTTGTATAGATAATGAAACTTTATGAAAGATCCTGTGGTTAAATACTGTCCTTAGGCTGCAAATAAAATGCAAACAAGCTTGACTCCAGAACAAGGGAATAAGTGATAGAATATACAGTTTTGACTTAGAGATTACTCATTTGAGCAAAATGAAGAAGGTGCTCTGGGATTTTAAACACGTAACTATAGCACTAAAAATTAATAATTTCCACTGACCAACCCTTTTTTCCATTTTGAAACAAAAAGTGGTTTACTTTTTTTCTTTTTTCTTTCTTTTTTAAAACCACAAAGTGTAATTTGTGGTCATTTTTAATGAATGTTTAAGTACCCTCTGATCCTGAAACACAGAAAGATAAATTCACAGCACTCCAAACAGGATTGGGCTATACACCTCCACATTAACCAAGAAATTAATTACTGGTGCAGTGTGCTGCATTTTACCTTTGTGTGCTTACTCATTCCACGTCCTAAATGTTTTCTTCACTGGGCATAAGGGATCTCCCCTGTATGCCCTTAGGGCTACATAAGGAAAGAGGAGAATTATCAAAAGAAAAAAAAAAAAATAAAAGGGGAATCATACCCTTTTTCAAAACTGAACAAAAATGAAACAACAAAAAAATGGCCAAGTGGGTATATCCACATAAGGTGTCTTAATGAGTAAATGACAATCAGTAAATCTTGGCAGGATTTTCTTACAATGTCCACAGGGTAAATGATAGCTCCCATAATTCTTCCTGAATGATTTCTTACAAGGTTTTAAAATCATATCTTTCAATTAAAGGAATGGAAATCAGTACATATTTTCATAGCTGTTAGCTGTTTGAAGAAGGTGTATCTATAAATGTCTTAATTTGCAAATTCATATATTTGATGTGTGCCTTGCTATTTTGCACATATGAACTATTTATTTTTGAAAGGGTACAGAAAAGTATCAGGAGTAGGTGGAAAGGATACATAAGGAATTAAATAATTTTCATAACCATTTCTATCTAATGATGAATACACTTGATTTCATTAGTGAGATGTAATTAAACAAAAAGCTGGCTCAATATTTTTACCTAAGCATTACATACTATTGCAAAGAGTGTGATGACTGAAAAATATTTTTTTTAATATGACAGCATTATGTATTTTCCCATAGTCACTGTTTCCCCAGTACAGCACATTTTCTCTTGTGGGGAAAAAAAAAAAAAAAAAAAAAAAAAAAAGAGCAGGAGGAAAAGGAAAAATATTTCACAGAAACAGGGAGGATTATACCTATAATTGCTTTCATCTTTCAGAATTGTCCAGATTTCAGGTTGATTTTGTATCTTTATCACTAACAGTCTCTGAGATTCTGGAATTATTTAACCAATGCTAGACCTGTTACTTTGATAAACATTTCAAACTGTCACTAAACAGGACTACAACTGAAGTAACTTTAAGGATTATTTAAAAGCTTAATAATATACTTGTATTTTGAAGTAATATACATATTCTGTTACTAGATAGAATAATTAACTCCAAATGAAAACAAAATAGGTAGTCTTATCGCCTGTTCAGTGCATATACAGTATAGTCTGGTCTACATATCTGTTTCTTTAAGCCATATTGGAAACGAAGCTGAACTAGGTACAAAGTCCTAAGTATTTGAAATCTCTATCTCTATTTTTTAAAAACTTAATCTTTACACCTTTGCTTATCACATAATTCAAGATAGCAAACATTTAGTTGTATATTGAACAATGCTAATATTCTGTGTTTACTCATTCACAAAATACTATCTACTTTTTCAGCAGACTATTATTTTAGCAGAGCTTTTTTCCTTTTTTGCTTTCATTTAAATCGATGTGTAAATTTTTCCACTGACTTGAACTGGCAAAGATGACCATTTTAGAACACTAAAAATTGCAAGCATTAAAAAAATGCAGAAAATATTTCAGTGGTTTTTAAATAAACATTTAACACTTTCACTTGTAAAGAAAGGTTTATATTAAAAAGACATAACAACCAGATTAAGCCATCACTGGAAAAGTTATTCTGTCATATATATAAATTCCAAGATAAAAATCTCACAAAACATCAGATCTACTGACAGACAACCAGCAATTCATCAACTTCACAGTCAGATGTAATATTGAACCTAGAGTACATTTTACATGGCTTTATACCAGAAAGATAACAATAGGCTTGTTATTCTATAATTACAACATTAAAAAAAATCAAATTTAGCTGTCAGATGAATTGACTCATATGAAAACCCAACTATTTCTTAATAATAAAAAACTTTACCACTAGCAGCTCACATATTCTTTGGTTTCTTGGACATATAGAGACTATCTACTGCCAAAGAAGCTTCTTTACCTCAGAGTCTTAAAAAAAAAAAACCCAAACCAAAACCCAACAAAAACCAACCCTTCCTCACCCCCTTGACAAGTTGTTGTGATTTACCAAGTGTGATTCAAACTGCCATGAAATAACTCACTGATACAGAATGTCTTTCACTTGTCTTAGTGTAGAAAGCTCAGACAAAATGTGACATTTTGACTGACAGAGCAAATATTTCAGGAACGTGTCTAGTGCCACAAATTCTTTGGTAACTGAGGCAGTTTGCTCATTACAGTAACTATTTTCAGGTCAGGGGTCACTGATGATAATTTTGTCACCTTTAAACCTCTCTGATGGCCACTTTGAGACAGTGAGAAAAAGTATGCAAAAGAGTATTGCAATACTAACCTTCAGTGACATAAAAAAGATATTTTTCTACACATATACATGTAAATGCATAAAATTTAAAAGTATTTTAAAAAGCAGTTAATGTGGACACGCTAAACATCTTAACACATAACAGTAGTGGTTGATAGACAAGTGCCTCTTTGAAAATATCCAGATTGTCAAATTATACACAGCACATTGTTCCTTAGAGTCAGAAAGATCAAACTGATGTCATGAGTATACAACAAAGGCAATCCTGAAAATGTTCAGCACTTCAGCAGTAATGGATAATTCACAAAATCAATTTGATTCATTAATATTTCCCCCCTCATTTTAAAAGGAAATATATTTTTCTTATAGTGTCTGCCATCTGCCTAGTTTGTTTTTCGATTTGGTTTTTTTCTGGTTGTTTTAAATTCTGTGTAATGGTTGTCTTGCAGAGTAGAGGGATATCACTGCCTCTACACACATTTTTACCATTTTGTAGCACATGGCAGTGGATTATTTTAAGACATCTTTTCACTAGACCATCCTGACACCAGGCTGCAGCTTGTAAGATAAGCTTTTACATTAGCGCTCCCCAGATACCGAGCTCTTGCTACAAGTAAGAGATACAGGAGTACTTACAGCACTTCCAGGTCGCGCAGAGCCCTAAATGCCCCATCTTCAATACAGCTGATCTGGTTGTAATCCAGTTGCCTGTTAAACAGATTAGGGAGGCATTTGTAAGGGAGAGGAGCACTGGCAGCGAGTGTTAGGTGCAAAGGAAGGCTCCTGCAGGGCCAGTGGAGCCAGGCCGCGCTCACGGAAGCACTCTTGCAAACACGCTCGTACGCTCCAGACTGTCACACAGCGTGCTGGCCTGGACGCTGCCACAGAAATCCCTTTTTGTTCTGAACTGTCTGCGCAAAACAGCAGCACTGGGAAAGCTCCAGTAAATAATAACCGCACCTTATATTAAATGCCAAAGAAATGCAATTTCATTACATCAAGAAAAGCTATCCATTAAAAGCTCTCAGCATCATCTTGCTGAAACAATTTCATTAAGGTAAAGGACGGTAAATCACTTAATGTCACACGCATCCCCTCGGTGACCTAACAGAATCCATTTATCAGAGCAGCCCAGCTGCATGTTAATTCCACCCGCCGCGTCAGGGACTGGCGAGAGACACCACTTTTAGGGGTCCCTCTGTGTGCGTGCACGCCTGGACTGGGCAGGTGGTGTGGGGCTGTGGTGGGGGGATTTAGAGCAATTACCATCTAGAATATTTCTAAACATAGACATAGTAGTGTCCAAGGTATTTACATACTTGGTTACTTATCTCCTTTAATTCTGCTCCAAATGAAACCAGTATTTCTGCTGTAACCTTCAGTACGTGGTTTCCTACGTACTTTGTGCTCTCTGCAATTTTATGCAGATAGGATCTTGTAACAGAGCACTTGAATTCTGGACATAAAACTCAGCAATCCATCCCATACATTATTAATCTTTAAGTATTAAGTTATGAAAAATTTACATTCATTTCTCTGAAGAATATTATTACCTTTTCAATTCAAAACATTGACACATACTGCTCATTTAAAAAGTCTGCTGAAATGAAGAACCATGCAAATACAAAATCCCAGTTTCTCTCCTTATAAAAGCTCTTCCTATAAATACTGCCATGGCTTGTGCATTTCAGGGCATGACTTGCAAAGATGATACAACCTCACTTTAAAACGGTACCTTGTCAGTGTCAGATAATATGTATCAGTAAATATATGTGAACAATACTAGCAAAATGAACAAAATACAAATGAACTCTGCCCTTCTGTCTTCAATTATATATTAGCTAGCAGGGCTAATGAGGCTTTTACTAAAGCATTTTCTGTGATTCTTCTGAATCTATGATAATGTTTCACTTTATTAATAAATCATCACACCCACTGTTGAGTGTAATGTACCAACTTCTGTAAAGTTCTTCTAGTTTTATGCACATTTCTCATCTGAATTATTACTACATAGGAATAAAATACTGACGTCACTGTAACAGTGGCTGTGTTTCTGTGTACTGAAAGCTAAACGAAAACTATCCTTTCCTGAATATGATCTTTAATCATTTTGGTGCAATGTTACAGCACCAGTGCTGCAGTGTTGGAATATTTAAGCCTACTTTCTCAGGCTCCTTCAATTTTTACTAATGAATTTCATTTAACAATTAAGTTAATAGCCTTTTTATTTTAAAGAGGTAAAATATATACACAGTACAATTCTCTAACCTCTTGAATGATTTATCAAAGCTATTTAAATTAGTACAATGGCATGAAATGTTACCCTTGACACAATACAAAAGAGAAATTGTTTCCAGACAAATTGGAAAAATCTTTTAATGCCATCAAATTTGCCTAATGCAGTCTGCAGGTTAATCTGTAAAAGGGTGAGCTGTATGTTTGCCCATATCTTATTATCCTTAGCTGTCCATGTATAAATCAGTGCTGACACAGCTTCTTCTAAATCATCCATATTATACACAAAGGAAAATCTTTTAACAGTAGAGAAAGAACTTGAGCAAATCTTGTCTGAAAGATTCTGTGATCTGAAAGAAATCACAAACTGAAAGGCAGATTTCTTCCACTAGACTGGCAGCAGTTGTGGTGCACATGAAAACTTTTGGATTTCTTCCTATAATGAGTCACTACAACCACTACCTTAGTGAAGGGTGAGTTTTTTTCATTTAACCCTTCTTACCAAAAAGATTACTTTGTTTACACTGAACTAATTAGTTGGTTTTGGTTTGCGGGAAGGGAGTTTTGCATGGGGGAGAGGAGAAGTACTTCCTAGTGTTATAAATTATTGTCTTTGAAATATACTACTGTCTTTATGTTTTAGATGATCTTCCGTCAGTTATGACCATGATATAAAACAATCAGACACACACCATGAAGAATAATTCACATTAGATACATTTTTTAAGCTATGAAAGGTACACGACTTTGAAGACTGTGTCTGGCTTGAATAGCAATTTATAGTATTTGTGTTAAAGTAAAGATATCCACTGCATATATAATTCAAACAAAAAGTTAGACAATATTTCACAACCAGTATATCATTAACTTATTATGTCCCTCTAATGGTTATACTGAAGAAGTCTGATTTTTTTTGGATAAGACTGGTTCCTGATAGCAAGTTGTGAGAATGCTAAGACTTAAGACATAAGCAAGAACACTAGAGAAAAAAAGCACATACTTCTCTAATTTTAAGTTACGTTTTATAATTTGTTTTTAGCACAATGACTTTCAAAACCACACATGAAAATCTACAATACTATAATGAAACTTTTCTCACCACTAAATTATTAAGCATACCAATAATCCTAACTCCATTTTAGAAAGCTTTTTTTTCCCCTGAGAGTTTCTTTTCTTCTTTTCAAATCATTAAAACACCCTGGGAGCAGAAGCTGATCTGATATGGAACTGCAACTCTGGCCAATCCTCATCCTTCCCCTCTCCCCAATCTCTCTCTCATCATTTTCCTCCTTTGCCCCATCGCCATGTTGGGTCTTTCCTATGTGGGATCTCTCCATCCCTTTGGAAAGTCACTATTCATTTCCACCCCTTCTTTCACAAAGCAGCTGATTACCTTTGTCAGTGTCATTCATATGAAGCTCAGAAAACATCAAACAACAGCTGTTACACTCAAAATCATTGCATTGTCACAGAGAATTAAATAGGTTTTGCACTCATATCTGCAGCATTACCCGAGTATTCCATATACTTAATATATACTCACTACTCTTCTGCTGTTTGAAATGTTTATGTGAGTTCAGCTATAAGACCTAGTAAGAACTAAATAAAAAGCATTCACCTAGTAAGAAAAAGTCTGCTCTAAAATGTTCTTTTTTTATTGCTTTTGCTGTCACATCTTACACTGTAGAAACATGTTGCTACCTTCTACTTTCATCCTGTATAGCATATTTTGTCTACGAGATAATGAAAAATAAATATATAAAAATAAATGTTATCTCACAAGAAGAGCATTTAATAACTAACAGAAGATATTGCATACATTTGAAAACTACTACCCTCATACAGAAAATACTGTTATCTGACTGTCAGAACACCTTCTTTACTCATTCATAGAGGCTGCATTAAGACTTGGAACAATTTCAGCCAATCTGTCTCCTCTACTCTCCTGTTCGTCATGACTTGAGGACACTCTGTGGTCCCATGCAAGATAGCACCATGCAGCTTTACATTCTTCTCTTTTGTTCAGAAATGATTACATTCCCCTAGTGTATCAACTTAATGGTAAACATTGTTTAAGAAGTCATCAGAAAAAGTCAAAAGCCTTTTGAGATCCCTACAGTAGCTTCCTCACCAGTAAAACTATTAGAAAACGTTTCTAGTTACAGCACATTGTACGCTGGATTTCACACCATTAATTTTTTTCCTTGGGAAAAGAACAGAGTGCACAAAATTTATTACTGCAAGACAATTTTTGGAAACAGTCATTGTTTTTAATGTCTCCTTGTATTTTTTACAACAGAACTGAATTATGTTTCTTATTTCTCAATTCCCTTCTCAATTTCAAGAGGAATCAATAATTTCAGGGGCATTAGTTGAGAAAGATGCAACAAAATAATGTAAGAATTTATCCTAAGTTTTTATCAAAGTTTAGAGAACTGCTTGTTTCCTGTGACTATTTATTGCGATTATTCTTTCATTTGGAAGTGAAGTGCTTCTTTTCTACTTCCTGTTTATTTTGCTAACATAGTTCATTTTGCTCTTTGCTAAATTTCCCTGTAAAACATTTTGAATGAATACTTTGTTTTTCCTAATATACATAATACAGCAAATGATTAACTTTTCTCTTACCCCTAAATTAAAAAGCAAGACTTACAAATACTTCCAGGTAAGGCACACTTACTGAATAAACAAGAAATAAAAGGGAGAACAGATGTACAGTTCAATAGTTCCACTCCCTCAAAGTTATCTAGCACTCTACTTGGCTGAACCCACAAGTATTTTCCAGGAGCAAAACAAAAAAAAAAAAAAGTCAGTATGAAACAGAAGAATGCCATGAAAAGGAGGATGAACACAGAATGAACAATCTGTAAGTTATATGATGTAAAGATACCATCACATTGGTATGACTTCCTAGAAATAGTGCAGTTTAGCAAGTAGATGACAAACAGCATCCAGATCATTGTAATGTGGTGAGCACATATATTCCTGTTCTAGCGTGGAAGCCATACTAAGCACATATCCCATGAAAGTCCTGTTAGAATGGTTTCTTTAAATATGAATTAGAATTTCTTTATCTGTAGAACCATTTCCACTTAGTTACTCTACATACCAACAGATCTCCTTGCAAGTCTCCTTGACATGATTATGCCACCCCGTTTAGCCGTTTAGTAAAGCAGAGGCACCCTCACCTTCCAAAGTAGTGTAGATAAAAAAGGGCCTAAAGGCTCTTGAGAGTCCAGCAAACTTTTGCATGAGACTTTAACACTAAACATAAGAATAAACTACTTTTCTTTGAAATTCAAATCTTCAAAGGGGATTTGCATTATTCACAGTACCTGACATAGCCAAATAAAATTTAAGGATAAAATTGAATCCAAGTCCTCCCACAACAGAATTTATCAGCTCAGTTCAAATTAATCTACCTCAATTTGCTTTGTATTACCACAGGAAAATCTACGGGAAGCTACAGAAACCATAGCAACATTTGTTACTTTTCCTAATAAAAACATAGGCCACATTTTTCATTAGAGTAAATTCAGATACCACGTAAAATTTTGTGTAAGTATTGGCACTTAGCAGATGGAATCACACCTCCTTCAGCTGCCTAGGTTTTATTCAAATAATATTTATTGTCACTCAAATAAATTTCAGAGAGATTTTTAGATTGTACGTATTTTACACTTTTCCTCAGTGGTTCAAGTGCTAAAAAAAGACTTGCAAGGAAGTTCTTGATTCACAGAGATCTCTGATTTGAAATGCATCTTCAAAGCCAAATGCTCTGCTTGACTTAAAAGCACAATTGACTTTAACATTTCATAAATTAATTTGTTGACAAAAATAAATTGTTTTAAGCAGGTTAAATTTTAGGAAAGTAATATGTAATGAAAATAACCACTTTAAAAATAGTATTGAAATTGTACTTATTTAAACAGCCAGAAAGAACAGCTTTTTTCTCAGAGGCCACAACATCACTGACCTGTTTGGCAACAAGAGTTTTAGGAGGCACTAGAAAAGTGTACCTATTCTTTTCTTCATTCCTTCATAGCTATTTTGAACTTTAATAAAAATCTTAAGGATACTCTGAATATATTTTTCTAACATCCTGTGAAAATCCCTCTTTATGTATACCTGAAATGCAGGTGGCTGAACAGACTAGCAGTTGAATTAAAATTCCCAGTAGGAACAAGCATGAGAAATACGCATATTCTAAATTGCTAAAGTATGGCTTAGACAAGCAATGCATTTGGATTAGCACTCGTACCAATGAGTAGACAAATATACTTCCAGTTGCAGCAGAACTTTGAGCCTGATCCGAGAAGAAATCAGTATTTTTAGCAGGACGCTGTTGTTTTCGACTACTAATAAAATTGAACTTCAGAAAAAAAGTCCAATTGTTGCCAACAAAGATTCAAAATTCACTTACGCCTTTAGTGACACCAACAGTTTCAAATAATGCACAATAGGTATAAAAGAGGCATCAGGGCAATACCAAGTAATACTAATCAAGGTTTTTGGACAAAGCTTAGTGTAATGAGAGGGACTTTGAGTGGATGCTGGTGTCTTTCTCTCTTCACTAATTCTCCATATCCCCAGCCAATTTAATCTGTGAAGCTACTACACTGACTTGCAGTCTTTATCCTTGGGGTGACAGCTACAGTGTCCCCCACTTGCTGGGAAAAAATGGAACTGAATGGACACAAAGGCAGCAAAGAAGAGAGTAGTCCAAAGTAA
The DNA here is from genome assembly GCF_000699245.1 of Pterocles gutturalis. Lineage (NCBI taxonomy): Eukaryota > Metazoa > Chordata > Aves > Pterocliformes > Pteroclidae > Pterocles > Pterocles gutturalis. The sequence continues at coordinate 52,272 of NW_010133770.1, read as the reverse complement.
GGCCAGACTGTGACAAGAAAAACAGGGCACGAGATACTTGCAGGATTAAGATCAAGATACTTTAATCAAAATACTTGGCTAAAATATTCCTTGGTATTTTTGGTATCATTTGATGTTACATATATTTAGCAACACAATTCTGCCATGATGCTGGTGTATTCCCTTCCCTCTTCTGCCAAATATCGATTACACAGCAGAAGAGAAAGCTGAAATCTTAGAAAATGTTGTCATTCAAACAGAAATAATCATGAGACCAGGGGCCAAAATCTATTTCTCAAAAACTAAGCATAGCACTATTGTTCTTTCAGTGGTGTTCCACATTTGTTCACTTTTTAAGCCCAGATATTTTTCTTCCTAGTAACCAGATTCAAGACGCATCCAAATATACAATCTGGGAAGCTAAAGCATTTTCTTAGCATCTTAAACACAAATAAAATTCCTGAGGTTGGGGAGATTTTAAACATCTCTCACATCAAGTGTGAGTACTGTATCACCAGATAGTTACGAAACAATAATTAACACATATATTAAAAAATCTGTGTTTGATTTCCAATTTATACTGATTTTTTAAAAAAAACCCCAACCAACAGTGGGTGCCACTGTGTTCTCTGAAGAACCTAACTCTCACTTAAAAGACAAGAGGCAAGAAACAAGTTGGAAAATGGGAAATTCCAATTACATAAATTACATATACAGTAGATTTGTGAGGACTGATGTTTTGTTTGGTTGCTTTTTTTTACTATGGGAGTGTGGCAGAGTGCCTGGGTTGTTGATTCTCATAACATCTTTCCCATTTTATTTCTTTTATCTTCTACAGAATCTGTCCTGTAAACATTATTCAGGAGATGTCCAGAAAGGAAATATCATGGCCACATTTTATGGAAACTATACAGCTTCTTCTGAGAAACATCGAGAGGACTCTAGAGATTACATATGAGCAGGAAATCAAAAGATCGCAGTGGTATCATCAACCTTAAAGGAAGCAATTTCCTTCTGATAATCTGAGTTAACATCTAATTTTTATTGCCATAGGAAGGCTAGAAAAACATACAATAAGATGTCTTCCAAAATATGGCAACTCCTAATTCGGATGAGGAGGTATGTAGGGGGAATGAGAGAATTGTGAGTCTACATTTAGAAACCTAAAATATGCAATCAGGTCGAGTTCTTTGAAATTCATTAACAGCCTTTGAAACAGCTTACTCGAGCTACTGTATGGGATGGTTATCAATCATTGTATTAAAAAAAAAAAAGGTCTCTATATTGAAATTGATGTAATTAATATTGTTACACAAAGTAAATCTTGAATTTCCATGATGTTTTCTAAAACAGGTTTCTTTACTCTTTGTACCTTCACCTATCTCTTCCATAAGTGTGGCTAACCTCTTTAACATTATGCTCAACTACTGGGCAATTACAGAAGAAACGCCGAAATCAGAATACTGAATTCTGTTCAATTCTCCATAAATATATATAAATATTTGGTTCCTGGGCTTTAGGTTAATCACCCAATAGATGCTAAATTCCTTCATAGAATCATAGAATAACTTACGTTGTAGATGACCTTTAAGATCATCAAGTCCAACAATAAGCCTAACACCGCCAAGTCCACCACTAAACCACGTCCCTAAGTGCCACATCTTTTAAATACCTCCAGGGATGGTGATCCAACCCCTTCCCTGGGCAGCCTGTTCCAATGCTTGATAACCCTTTCAGTGAAGAAATTTTTCCTAATATCCAATCTAAACTTCCCCTGGCACAACCTGAGGCCACTTCCTCTCATCCTACCACTAGTTACCTCGGAAAAAGAGACCGACACCCACCTTGCTACAACCTCCTTTCAGGTAGTTCACTTCACAGTTTTCTGTGTTTGCAAAGTGATGCTTTCTATACCTATCACTTAAAAACTGTCTCCTTAATTTTGTTGAACAATGAAATAAAAATAGTAAAATTCTTGCCATCGCCTTTTTAAGTGTAATGTCCAAGGCTAGATGGAAGCCTAGGGTTGAGATCGCCTTCTTGCCCAAGCTTCTGGAAAGGCACAACAGCCTGATCTAGTTAACATAAATGCTGTGCTAGTATCCACTGAACTCACCCCATAAACTCACTTGTCATTCTGATGCTCACACATACATCTCACACAACATAAGGTACTCTTTCTTATAGGAATGTAGGCAGCATTTACAAGACAGAGAAATCTATTTCTTAGTACTTTCAATTGTAGTCGTATCATAAAGATTTCAGATTAGGGGTTTTGATGGGGTTTTTTTTTCCCTTCCCGCCCCTCCCCAGCAAATAAAGAAATAAAGAAAGATATCCATAGCATTTACACTATGACAATAAACTATGTGCCCCAGATACGATTTGTGGAAATGTTATGGTGGCCTTTATTATTTTTCTTTTTTAATTATCTCCCAAAAGAGAAAAGCTTTAAGGGACAGATCTACTGTTTTATTCAAATTTTAGACATAATTCAGGATCCTTACTTTGAAAATACACACCAAAATGTAAGTATTATCTTAGCTAAAGATCAGCATCCTAATTCAGTTTCTGACTGGAGCTATCTCACAACATACAAGTATACTTATTATATTCTAAAATACTCTCCTGCCACTAGAAAATTCTCAATGATGCTGTTAGTGTTACTACCAAAGATCCTTTCTGTAGCTGTAACAATTTTCAAATATAAAAGATCATGCAGAAAAATGCAGGCTTCTTCTTGTAGCCAAGCCTCTTTTAGACCATGAATAATGATGGGACCGGTTCTGAACAAAACATGATAAAACATCAGTTAAACAAAGTAACAAAGCTACTTTGAGAAGCACTTGCGTGTTTATGAACATAATAGATTTGAACATAATAGTTTTTCCACTGAGATGTGGTAGGATTTCACTGCAGGGAACAAGCATATCACAAACATGGTTAAATAAAAAAAAACCCCAACATTTCTAAATATCTTATAAAGTAGGACAAAGTCTTGGGCATTCTGCTAAATCTTTAAAAAAAGTCCTCCTAACAGATTTGTGTGCAGTGCTGTTGGCAGCAGAATGAAGCAGAGTCCATCACAAGAAGACAGAAATGCAAAGGGCTTCCTGTCCAGTCCCCTCCTACTGGGGATACAACATCACATCGTCCCCTTCGTAATCACAGAGCACTTTGTTTTCAAAGTACAACTAGAAAGTTCATCTTTCTTTTAACAGTGACAACTTCAAATAATAAAAAGTATTTCAATAGAAACTAAACGAAACCCTCATGCAATGGCCTAATATTTCCCTATTTTTATTGATGCCATACAACATAGCAATTATATTTTTCACAGCTGCATCACACCGTGGCAGCTCCATTTTCTTTCTGGAACCCACCAGCGTTTGTTCTCTGTCTTTGTTGGTTGTTTATAAGTGATGAGTCCTCAGCTTATAACAGGGGTTTCAGCTTTTGAGTGCATGACCTTGCATTTCCTACTATACAAGTTCTTCACAGTCTTCAGGTTGTTCAGCTCTTTCAGCCCACTAAACTGATCTACCACTCTAAATAGAAAGTTGCAAAGTCACTTCTTTCCTTTGTCTGGAAACTCACATAGGTCCACATTTAGAAGTCATAGGAATTCAAACACTGCCCTTGAACTTCAGGGTCACTATCTCCAGGAAAGCAAGTACCTGCCTTTTAGAAAAGACTTACTTTACCACAGAAGAAAACTGTGTAAGAAATGTAGTCACACAAGTACAAAAATATATGCTAGTAAAACCAGATTACAGCATGATTTTTCTTTCGTTTATACAAACAGAAAAAAGGCAAACACTTAGACCCAATGCAAAAGGATTTTTTCTACACGAAACAATTAAATGTTTAAAATAGCCTGACATTCAAATATTAAACTCAGGTTACGATAAACAAATAGTTATAATGCTTTGTTGTACTCAACTCCATTTCAGTGTTTTAGGTTTCATACAGGGCTATTTTAGGATGCTTAAGATACATTAGATGTATTTTTCCAAAACAAATGGTAAGTGTTAGTTTTATGCAGAGATTCCTTAAGCAACTACAAAATGCTTAGGAAGAAGATAACTGATACAACAAAATGCCACTGTATTGACAAAGCATTGTCATCAGAATATATAAAAGAAGGAGGAAAAGACTTACAGATTTTTTATGTCTACTGCTCCTCGGAATGCCTTCCTTGGTATCGCTTGAATCTGATTTTCACTAAGATCACTAAGAAAAAAAAAATTAAACTTAAATTCTGCCATACATATTTATTTCTGTGTATAAAAAAAAGAACATATAAGAGAATAATTTCAGTCATTATCATTCAATGTTTCCAATGAAGTTTATTTTATGTAATTTAACAACAGAAGCCAAAGTGATTTAATTTTTAACTGTTTGATTTCACTTTTCAAGCCATTCCAAACCCACAACATCAAATATTTGATAGTATGTTCAGCTTTATGCAAGGAAGACTGTAAACCTGCAAAAAGAACAAGTAGCAAGCTGTTGAGAAACAACTATCGAGCCATGTAACGTCTGAAATCAATATATTTCTGAATTTTGTTTCAGAGTGACAAGCATTGTATATTTTAAAAGGTGTTAAAAACCATCCTGCAGCAGACAATCTAATGCTCCTCCCCAAAATCCCTGCATGATCAGCCATCCCAGGCTATCTGAAACTAGTATCTTTTCCAAAATACTTATGAAATTCTTATTCAGTAGGAATTTTTTCTCTAACTATAAATAAACAACACTTTTTTTTCTGAAATTCAGAAGTATTTTTGGCCTTCACAGTTCCATATTGGAAATAAAAATCTAGGGAACGGAAGTAAAGATAGCAGCAGAAGATACAGAAGGAAAAAAAAAGAAGAAAATAAAACCAAACTAGATTCCAGGGCTTCTCGTTTACACTATGCACCAGTAACAAGTATTGCAGCGCAACAGGAGATGATCAATATATTAATGTCATTACTGCTATATCTACACTATGAGCAGTTTGGAGGTTTCACTTCAGACAACCAACAGTTTGCTACCCTGGACCAAACATATCTGCCACGCACATGGTTCACAAATGTCTGAAGGTCTTCAAAGGGACATGTCTACCTTGATGTCTTAAAATTATAAAACCAGACCTTCTTTTGGAGGCCTTCAGAGATACATCTATCTATAGACAACATGGGGAACGCAAGAAATTACATGAAGAGGCTTGCTTGAGCATCTGAATAAAATTTAGAAACAAATCAGATGCATACAGGCTGTATGCGTCTCTCTCAACAGGAAAATTAAAGTTTCGCAGTGTCTTGCTTTTTAGAGACACCTTTTAGATGACCTTTTCAGAGACGGCTTTTAGGAGAAACATTGCAAAATGGTGCATAGAAATAAGAGATTTAGATCAGATGAACTGAATAAGCAAGAATCATTTAGTTGATTAGACATAAACACTCATGCTTTTGACATATCCTTTCCCTAGAATGTAATCTAGCATGAGCTCATATTTTCAGTCATTACTAATCACTCCTGAAAATCTCTTACAGATTTATAAACTTAGAGAAAAAAAAATGTGGACTTTATAAAAACCCTACACAGCCCAACTTTAACAAAATTATCAATGTAATGCTTTTGAAATTAATTTTACATACATTGACAGCAACTTTGTTTATCCAATTCACTGTTAACTTATGGAAAATCACACTCTATTTACAAAATCTTTGATAGTTCATGCATCTAACTGCACTGTAATATCTTGAAAAGTATATTTAAAACCAGACACAATTTTACTATTAACTGTGTCTGAACAAAGAGAATCTGTGAACTGTGATTTAATTTTCGAGCCACCTAAGTAATCTTGAAATGGAATATGACTGCACTGCTCTGACAATAAATTCAGTGGAAATGAATGAAAAAGCAGCCTTCAGCATTTGTTACAGTAACATGATTTAACAGCCTACTTCCTTTAAAATATTCCATTATAAGTATAAACAGCAAATATCTATATTTACACTTCTGTTTAATTGACTAATATGTTTTACCTATGTAAAAATTGTGCATAAACCGGTTAAGTTAGCAGTAGTGATTTGTATCTTGATCAATGATTAGTTTGTTATACATATACACATATGTATATATCTACGGAAAACACTGCCATAAATATATTCTGCAGGTAATGGTGCATTACACTTTTTTATAACAGTTCATAGAGTACCATTATTCACCATTTTATATAATTAAAAAAGTGGAAGATGAACAAGACTGAGACAAGATGTAAATTATTTTTTAAAATTTCATTAAAAATACCAATGGTAAAAACCTTTCTTTCCTTGACTAAATGCAAATCTTAGCACAAATGCAAGGACTTACAAGTAACAGCTATTGAGCTAGGTTCCTCAATAAACAATACACTGAGGTTGTATGTGTGCATATGTATGTCTGTGTGTATATATGTGCAAAAGACACCAGACTAACTAATTGAATGCTAGATTTACCACTGAGTCCACACAGTAAACACCATTTCCATGTAGCACAGGCTGACGTTGACTAAAGTACAGTGCTCCTTGCTAATTTTAGCACATTTGAAACGTAAACTACTTGATTGCAAAGGTTTCCAACCTTCCATGCAAGGCACCGTTTAAAGCACCCCTCTGAATGTGGAGGGCTAAGGTTGGCAAATGCTGTTTTCCAAGAGAAATTTTTTTTGCAGTGCATTTGTTGGTTTGTGAAAGTTTCTTGAAACTGTTTATGTAACAAAAGTGGAAGCTATTAATTCATTTCTTCACTGCAAAATTCTACCTCATAAAAATATTATTTTCAACACACAATTTAAGCCTAGTTGTAGCAGGAGAGTTTTTAGTAATTATTTATTGATTCCTTCAAGTTTTCATCTGCTCAGTTTAAAAAGGTTTCCTTATAAAAGCCTTAAGGGGCTTAAACAAACATTTAACCTTTTCTTCTTGCATAAATTACACCAACATTTCACACTGCAGACCCAGGACTCAGTAAGTAGTTGCTGTGTGGTCTTTTTTTATAATGTTTTAACTCATTACACTGCAATTCTTAGATTGCTCAAAAAAAGAAGGTCACAAGCAGCACAGGGTGCACTGTGACTTTCTGGAGAAATGGGGCAAAAATCTATTTTGTAGATAAAATCAGACAATTTTGCAGGCCATTATGTTACATTGATTTGACTTTGCAGCTTATATTCTGCAGTGAAGAAAGGTGCAAACCTCCTTTTCAGCCTGGTAGTCATTGCTTTCCTGCACTAACAACTACGTGAACTTCACCTCTCTTTTCAAAAAGAGGCAGCATTTGAATACTGAGTATAATTTATGATGGCACTTGGTACCCCTAAAATGAAAGAGGCTCTAAGCATTTCAATAAAGCCACTAAACAACAGAACATCCTACTTCTACAAGAACAAGTCTGTGTTTTTGAAAGAAAAAGCATGAACCTGTCTCCACATTTGTAACCAGCATTCTCACTGAGAAAATTCCATTGGAACAAATTATTCTCCATTATGATTACAGCCCAAGACCTTACATCGCATACCTCTGGAACAGCAGAACTGATTAAAAGACGTTTTGTCTACAGCTAGAGTTAAAAAACCAAGGCTATCCTACAGAATTTTTTTAACATAAAGCAGAATGGTCTAGTAAGATGCTTTGATGAATTCCATCTGTATGCAGATTCTAGATGTCCTACAGGCCTCTTCCAACTAAATTGTTCTCGACTCTATTATGCCATTATTAGAGAGACATATTTCAAATTATTAAGTCTAAAGCAGAGTACCTTAGACATTGACCCTTCAAGACAACTCCTTATTACAACTTTGTGGGCTTCCCTCTGTTCATTCACTGTCCGGCAGCGCAGCCCCAGACACCCGGCCTCTGCCACGCCTTCCCGCTCAGACACCACCGGACCAGCGCTTGGGGCCAGAACTGCCATATGGAACTTTGGTCTCTTTCAGTGTCAGCTGTCCTCAAGCAGAGCTTTCAGGCTCGCTTCCTCAAGCCAAAAGGCTGCACAGTAATATTGGGGTTAAAAAGCAGATTTGCACACAAAAAGCCATCTGGGCAGGTTAGGCTGGCGGCAGCTGAAAGAGGGTCTTTTCAAGAGAAGGTGCAGATGAGCAGCGGTGCTGCACTCACCATCCCTTTTAGAGCGGTTTGTTTCAGAGATGTTTACGCTGTGTATATGTCAGGCATTCTTCTGAGTTGTAATATTCTGGCTGCAACCCCATTTTCTCAAAACAAGAAGACCAAATCCATGTACCAAACAAAGCTGAATCCCACTCTAAATAAAGATACAGAGAGGAAAATGCACAAAGATTTCTGAATTTTTACCCAACTACGGTGATTCTTGGAAAAACTAGCACACTTTTTTTTCCCCCTTCATAGAAGGTCAGGTGTGTGTTTCTAAACCAGAGACTTAATATGTTGCGCCTATGTTGTAGTTTGACCCTGGCTGGGAACCAAACTCAACAACCGCTTGCTCACCCTCCCCTCTCCTGGGGATGGGGGAGAGAAGTAAAGGGATAAAGGGAAAAGAGACTTGTGGGTTGATATAAGAACAATTTAATAGCTAAACTACAATAATACCAGAAATAATAATAATTATGACAATAATAGTCATATATACAAATATACAGATGAGTGATAGACAGTGATGCTGCTCACCACCCAATGACCAGGGCTCAGCCCGTTCCCAGATAATGATCCCTGAAACCGCAATTCTGGAAAGGAGAGAAGACCCTGAGTGTCCGAGAGACCCGAGATGACCCTGAGAGAGGGGCAAGCCAGAGGGAGACAACCCATAGCCAGAGGGCAAGCTTCTGGATAGTCCTCATCTATATACTGGGCATGACGTGCATGATATGGAATACAACATTGGCTAATTTGGGTTTCAGTCCTAAAGCTGAGGTCAAATCCTAAGTCAGTAATTGGGACTGTGCTCCCTCCCAGCTTCTCCTGCACCTGCAGTCACTGGCACAGCAGAGAGGCTGAAAAGTCCCTGACTGTCCTGGCAGCAACTATAAACATCAGTACGTTAATAGCCGCCTTCTTAGCACAAATCCAAAACACAGCCTCACACCAGCTAGTAGGAAGAAGTTAACTCTGTTCCAGCTGAAACCAGGACAACCTAAATAACTTTTTTTTTTTTTTTAAATTAACATAGTCGACCCAAGTATTCAAACTCAGCAATAAAACCAGAGAAATATTATGGCCTCTCTAAGATCCATGACCAAATAAGTACTGGAATTACTGTGTTTACATAAAATATAATCATTATTTTTTACACAAAACTCGGTCAAGGCAATTTACATGCAATGCATACTGATAATCACATATGCCTCATCTTTTAAACCAATTTCCAAAGATTAAGTATTTAATTCTGATATTTTCAATGACACTACAGTACAACTTGTCTGATTTGAAATTATGCATGAAAGAATGTATATTTCTGTATTCCACAAACTGATGAAATAGGAAAAAATATAATAACAAAAAAAAAAGAAAAGAAGCCTCTTAGCTTACCCTCCCCCCAAAAAACCAGCTTCATTTCATGTATTTAGTTATTTTATTTTTTTTGCTTCAGAATACATAAATAACCATAATGCATTATGCGTTGTGGAAATATCAGAAAGACCTTGCGAAAACCTTGCTACTACTAAATCCTTCATAAGAACAGGACAGAAATGGTACATTTCTATTTATCATAGTTTCTGGTTAGTAGATAGAAGTATATCAGGAAAAACCGTCCAACCTAGAATCCTGCTAACATTTGAAATTCATACCAACAGAATATAACCTACTCACACAGAAAACCTCAATAACCTATATATGCTGCTGCTTTTTTTATCTGAGGATAAAGCCCTCAGATAACCTGACATTAATGAGCCTGACAGAGTGCTTCAGCTCTTAAAAAATGCAGCCAGTACTGCATTGCAGCTATTTTATTACTCACCATGTATGGTTCCCAGTTGAATATCCCATCTACCATTAAAAGGAGTGCTAAATTTTTAATTATATAAATTGAAACACCACATACAATATCTATATCATACCTTGTTAAGGCTGTATCACAGTTTTTCTTGTGTGGCTCAAACCATTGTTCATTCTGAAACAATAAATCTTTTGAAGATGGCAAACCTGCTTATAAATTTAATTACTTGTAATTTTATTTTCCTCTATGGTTTAACCTCCCTCTGTGTCTGACCAGCGATACCATAAATCTATACTGCCATTCTCTACTTTGTAAAATGCTGGGTACTGGGAATGAGTAATGTGTCCTGATTTTTAAAGGAAAAGGCAGAAATACTGAGTCCAACTAAGTATTGAATACTTAACAGCTTATTTATGCCAGTTTTTAAAAACAGGTCAGAAGGTGACTATTCCATGATCAGCATCCTTAACAATTATTTAAACCTGTCTGACATGAATAAACTAAGCATTGCTTAGTATTTCTCTCTGACTGAAACTAGCTAACCATAATCTGCATTAAGTCCCTCACGCCCATACAAGGTGGCAAACTATCATAGCTAACGAGAGTACAGGGCATTCAAAGAAATAAACAGAATGAGAATTGCTTTAAATTAGTTGACTGAAAATCAAATATATGAATATGGACATGGGGATTTTCACTTGGAATACAAAGGTGGTGAAAAAAAATATATATGTATTTTCGAATAGGATAGGATAATTTAGTTGGAAGTGACTAAAAAAGTAAATGGTCAAGTAGGTTTTTTGTGTTTTGCTGGATCTCTGATTTGGATTTCGCTCCTAAAATGCCAGACAGTTTTCCAATTTCTAGATTTGAATAATAAATACATATTTCTTCTCTATATTAGGTGGTTTGCATTATTGTGGAAAACTTTTCATCAGATTTTTTTTTTTACTGCTCATGAACCTTCATTTATCATCACACCACCATACTCGTAAATTGCAAAGTTCCAATATGACCAGGAATTTAATCTAAGACCTTTTGTGAGTGCTACAGAGGCATGCTTTGGCAAACACTAGTTTTATTGCATTAGGATAAGGTATGTAAGCATGAAAATCGTTTTCAGAAATAGATAAAGAGAATCAAATCAAAGTACAAATTCTTCAAAAATACAGATACTACTGAAATATTACATTACGGTGTAAATGTAGGGAGACTAACCTGGAGAGATAGTTCCTCTAAAATTAATAGCTCAGGTCAACTGAACCTATTGAAGCATATTTGGAATTCCATCATGATAGAAATATATCACATTGTAGCATGAACTTACTAAAAAAAAAAAAAAAGAATGTTTTAATCTATAACACAAGAGGTTTTTATCTCATGGTCAGCAAATATTAATACATACAAACAAGTAAGTACCTTTCCCATCAGTCAAATCTGGCTTATCCGGTTAATTGTTAAAGTGTTGACATATGTTTAGATTTATAGAGGTACTGTATGACAAGTTACAGTACTGCATCACTTATTTATGAAGATAATCTTATGCCCAAATGGCTTCTCATGTCCTTTTAGCAAGGCGTAGGTTTTTGGCAGATCTGTGGATCAATTAAGACAGACAGAATAAGGAAATGTTTAAAAAAATATATACTTAACAATCCAGTCTAAATTCTTGTTCTGAAAAAAATTCTACCAAAAACAAGAACTCTGTTGTACCATTATTCTTTGACAATTAAATAAACAATTTAGCCTCCTATTAATTTCAATTTTTTTTGCTGTTCTTCAGTATCCAATGCAGCTATTCCTTTTCATAATGAAGATATAAAAGGATACTATCTGATACTATCAGCAGTGGCACATATTTATCTCCTTGTGAAGATGAAAAATATGAACTATAAATTAGTTAGCATTAGTTCTGTAAATCATTATCGCTGGTCATACCATCATTCCAACCTGCTTCTCACAAGAAGAATAAAATTTCACATCTGAGAAAGGTACTTTTAACCTCCTTTTACAGATGGACAAGCTAAGACAGTACATATGTACACACAAGTAGTAGTATGTATCAGTACCACGCTGAGGAGCACAAAGCAGGTGAGAAACGGATCACAGAATTGCAGGATCTCATTGCATTACTGATTTCCATTTGCTCTGTTGACTCCCTAGAGGTTCAGGTGCTGTACACAGTGGACACATAATCTATTCCCACACCGAAGTCGGATCACTCCCTATGCCATGATGCGCTCCATTGCCCAAGTGAGGATTTCATATTTCATAACACAGGGCAAACATCACTGCAATACGGACAGAATGGTGTGAGTCACAGCAATTTCTATGGTAAGGAATTAATGTTCCACGTTTCTATGAATATTCAGACTAAACTTCCCTGCTCACTTTCATCTCTCCGTTTTTAATTATACCACTTTTAGTAACATCACTGAAGTTTCTTTTCCTCTTAATGCTTCAGGTTTTTTAAATGTTATCAAGTTGTAAAGCTATAATTGAATGGAAATGTACTTATTATAGCAATTAGTATAATATTGTTTGTATTATTTAAGCAGCAGATATTTTTATCCATTTTATCTATTTATTTATTAGAGCAGAGTTGCAGATCATTTATGCATACAGTATAGAATACATAAAACAAAAGAGAAAAATTAACAAACTACACAACAGGAGTACTGGTAGTCTGATAATATCCAGAGTTTATCAGTACATTCAACCTTAACATTTAGGATAAATCATCAGAAATTTAAATTATGCCAATTAGTGCTGATTTTTTTTTTGTTTTGTTTGAGAAACAATCTGACTCTTCATACCTATCCAATATCATATGATATTGACTTGTTTATGAGTATTAGTCATAGGTAATTTCTGCAGAATGAAAATAGCACAGAGTACAAGTACCAGACCTGTCTTGCTTTTTAATAGGATCACATTTTGGGTTTGGAATAAGCCAAACCCTCCAATCTCAGTCTTGGCACAAAAGTTAATTTGTGGGCTGCAAAATCAATTCTACTCTACAATGTCTCCAAAAGTGCACTTAAATCAATTTGTATACTCCGGTACCATTTGAAAATAATTGCTTAAGGAGCTTTACCATTTATTCTTTATTGTGCTAGAGCATCTTAGTGTGGCAAATGCTAATTGTGAAATAAAATAGGAGTATTAGGACCACACATGTATTTTACTAGAGTCTTAGAAATAATTTTTGAAAAGGAAAGCAGTCTTTATTAGTCTGTTCCACTAAATTAATATGTAATTATCTTTTGTTTAGGACTACAGAAAAAAATAGAAATAATTGCACATTTAAGCTTCTAAAGAGGAAAGGACCACCCACAATTTCAAAGAGAGAGAATTATAAATACTACTTCAAATTTGGCTTCAGTGTAATTCTTTTCATAGAAAAAGACCCTTGAAAGAAAAACTTGAAGCTCTTGAGAACACCCTCACCCCCCTAAAGAAAATCTTGTCAATTCTTTACTCCTCACAGTCTCACATTGGTCAAGCTGAAGGAAGGTACCGAGTGACATGTACTGACTGCTGCTTGTCACCCATTTCTAATGGCAGAACCGTTCCCCTAACAGTGCCTGAGACAGCAGCACAGCTGTGAAGTGTGAGGGTATCATTGATCTATAGCCCAGCTTGAAGTTTGCAGAGTGGGAGCTGACTTTTAGCCATATGGATGTATATCTTGCATTTAACATTTAAAAATTATAATTTAGTCCAGCCAGTAACTTGTAAAGGATGTATGGTTTTTGTTCATGCATTTTTCCCTCCTTTTTATTTAACCATGAGGAACTGAAGGCAAAATAGAAAATAATTTTAACTCTTATGTGTTATTATTTCATACAAGGCCACAGAAGACCATTTCTTTGGAAGGAATGTGTGAAGTTTCTGCTATTTTAATTCCACCAGTCTCTGATAGGTGATTTGGTGATTAATTTTTAATCAACTATTACGTTTGATAGACTTCAAATGCACTACAAGTTTAAGGACTTAAAAAGGATAAAACAAGACACTGCCAGGTAACTTTCACTTCTTCTGGTACGTTACACACTCAGCATATGCATGGCTGAAACATCCATTTGGCTTGGTTTGGGGATTCGCTCACATTAAGAATGGATGAGATGGCATACTTAATTTTCCAAAAGACCTCTTCAACAGTCTCTGAAAAATCTACCGCTACTTTTCCCTTAACAAAACTTCTTTTTAGCAGAAGTCTGCAGCTGTCAACATGTCTTCAATACTTAATATTGTTTCACCTGCTTTGGAATTGAAACTGTAAGTGCTTTTAGGACCTGACTGAAAGGTTCTCTGGTATGTTGTCTAGTTTCACTACACAGTGTACAACCCTGTATACTCTCTTCTGAAATATCACTCAGCGAATCATGGCAATTTCTCTTTGTTCAAAATGGAGCAGAGCAGATTCCTGATCCAGTCCCATTATGCATAGCTGCTATTTCAATACAGGTAAGCAATAATTACAACCCTAGACACAAACATTTTTCATCAAGTATAGGCCCAAACTGCTAGTCTAATAATAAGCTGAGAACTCCAAGTGCTTCCTAACAGTAAAACTAACCTTGAACAGCTTGTCAAGGGACAGCCAACATTTGGAGAGTAAACTGGAAATGATCTTGCAGATCATTAATGTTGAATGGCACTGTGCTCATTCTTCCTTCACTTGAGTCGAATGATGGAGTTTGGGGATTGCCTCTTGAGAAAGGTTGATTGCTTAACAAGACAGATTTATTGTACAGTCTTAGCTTTATACAATATGTGTGTAGTCATATAATATATGTGAAGCACTGATACTTCAGACTTTGAGGCTGTTGGCTGTCAGTGCCAAAAAAAGTGTGCTAAGAACAGCAAAAGAAACCAAAGCAAATTATAAAAGGATTACCATGGATGACTGAAAAAACTGACAACAGCTAAGCTACCATAATAATTACTACTTATCAAGATGACCAATACTGTATCGTTGTTTTCCTGGGCTTCACCCATCTGCTTATAACCATCTGTCATTTCTTATACTGCAATATTTTTCACAGAAACACTTTGTTTTGTTTTAAACTGTGTTGATTTTATTTTTCACTCTGTGTTTGTACAGTGCCTACCACCATTGGGTTTCTGGCCCAAAGAACCAGTACTTTAAGCTGTTGTATGAGTAAACTAATAATGGAAAGGATGACAGAAAGATGTGTGTTCATATCATCTTCCACTTCTCTGATAATGAAATACAAAATATTAGGAACAAGTTCAATTATTTAGGTTGAGTAACTGGATAGGTTTTTTCAGACTGGATTTTTTGTTTATTCTTTCTTGTGTGTCATGTATGTGCTGGTTAATAAAAGTCATTAGAAGTTCTTAGGAGAAAAGGGAAAAAAATTGTTGGGAAGCCTCAGGGCAGCTTCTGATATTAATATTCCAGTATTCTGGAACTGACGTTTCTTGTTGATCAGGATTAAATGAATTCAATACTCTAGAGCTGAGCATCTCAGAAGCCTCAGGTCTCCCGGCATTCTAGTTTCTGTTCAAGGGCTCAGGCTTCTCTTTCTTCTTGAGCCTGCCTCCTCTTTCTGTGGCTTTTCAAGCCACTTCCTCTCAACTCCCTTCACCCCAATCTCTTTCCTCTCAATGCCACGCAAAGAATCAGAATTTCAAGGGATGGCTTCCTGTTGTAAAAGGAGCTGAGAATAGGAGAGTGGCAGTACAGTTGGTCTATAAAACAAGAACAGTGTACGCAAGCTGAACACAGGGGCCATTAAGAATTGAAGACCCTTGTAAAAATGGTAAAAATATCATAAGCAATGAAAAGGAAACTGTTAATTCCAGAATGAACTGATCACAACCAATTTCTTCATTAACAGCAATGTAAAAAGTACAGCCCAGGACAAAAACCTGCATCAGAGTGCTCCCAAGTGTAAGAATGTGCAAAATCCCATTGCATGTTACAGCCCTGGCTGTACACTATTGCCACAATACCAGTATGTAATGTACATTGAAATGTTCTAGGAGTTCATGGATTAAATAATCCAGGCAAAGCTGAATTCAGTAATAATTCAAGAAAAGCTTAAATTGTATTTCTACTTCTGCCATGTTTTTCTTTTTGCTCCTCAAAGTTACAAAGAAGTTCAGCTGCGTGCACTAGTAATAATTTTCATTCAGACATTTTTTAAGCTTGAAGTCCACAAAGCTTAGATTTTCTTTTCCAGGACTGCACTTTTCCACTGACACCATCAAAGAGTGGCCGCTCCTAACTGCACTTTAAAAACTCATCTCCCCTCCTTCCTTCAGACTTTTTCCCTCTATCTGTAGGTTTTAAAGTCTTTTTTCCAAATTGCTCCCATACAAAATTATTTCCCTTCAACCATTTTCCAGACTCTTCTAAGTAGCTGATGGAGCTTCTCCTCAGGTAAGTATCCAGAAAATCCTACCAAGAAGCCCTAATAATCAGGAAAAAAAGTGACTGCATGTGTGGTGAGATCTTTTTGTTATATGAGGGTTTTCTTAATTTAGGAGGGGGGTCTTTTTGTTTTGCTATTTGGGGGTGCAAAAGCAGTTGGATGGGATAAATATCAGTTAAGGAACTGCAATCAAATGAGAGCTAGCATACCTAGGATGAGTCAGGGTGATACTGATGTTGCCATTCACAAGCTATTATACATTCTTGTGGTGAGGGAACAGACACTGTCTCTCAGAACAGAGAGGTCTAGGTAACCATACAGAGACTGAGGACAGTTGTGGTAATGGGAAGAAAGAGCTATTAAATATACTTAAAAAAACCCAAAACTAACCACCAAACCAAAACTAATGCATAACCTCTCTTGCTTGGAGACTAATTCAGAAATATACCATGAAACATTTAAAAATTTAAATTGATTGCATTTTGTTTAAAACATAAAGTTTTTTAAAAATAGGGTTTAAGAAATAAGCCTAAATATAAGAATACATGACGTTGTGCGCATATCAATAACAGCCCTTAAATGGGAACAACATCATCCCTGCTCTTCACAGCCAGGCTTTCTCCTAAAGCAATCTAGGTAATTTCATTCTTACTTCTAACGAATTCAGTAAGAGTTTCGCCAGCTCAAAAAAATCCTAGGACATGCATCTTACAACAGCAAGCGCATGGATCTGTACTCACTCTTTTAGCTGAGTAAGAACAGATCTCCTCTGAGAACAGGACCAGCTCAGAGCTCTGAGGTGACTGAATTTAAACGATATTTACACAGATAGCTGAGAAGGTGTGAGGATTTGCTTCTACTCAGGCTTCACTGCACTTGCTATCTATTGCCATATGACTAATTCCCTCTCACGCTTATTCTTCTGTTGCAGGTCATATTACAGTACACTGTTTTACAGACCTGCAGATTCCAACATCTGTAGCAAAGGTCCCAGAAATTGATTTAGAGGCTGAAATACAAGCATATCCACTCCTGCTTCTACACAAGGCTATATATCTTTGTTGGAAGACTGACACATGGTCCCCATATGCACTGGTGATAACACAAGCCTGCCAGGCACAGATGTACTTATAGCTCCAGAGAGATGCAATCTAATGATGGATAGGAATAACCCAATCATACGAACATTTGTATTTGTAAACCCTACCTGGTGCTACAGACAATATGTCTACATTTGATTGCCACATTTCTTCAAGAATATCAAGATGTTCTGAAAGTACAACAAGCATATGATGAAACTTAATGGCATGTAAGATAGAGAGACTGCTTTTTGAAGCGCAACTTAATAGTTGGAAGTTTTAAAAATTAATTGCTCTTCTGGCAAACCCAAAGAAAATTAAATTAAATTAGATACTGGAACTTTTTCATTAGAAGGCTCTGGCAAAATAAACTTAATAGATGGAAAGCTTTCTGCAATTAAAAGTGACAGGTGCATTGCTTTCTCTGAGCTTTTAAATCACATCTGTCAAAAGCCCTACTAAAAGGCATTCTTTAAGCCACTTCCAATCTACTCAACTTTTATGAATCAAAATACTATAGAATTATTGAAGATATATCACTTAGAAAGTCACAGCTTTATGGCAGTAAAGAGCTAAAATTTCCATAGAGTTATACATCTAACATATTTAGGACAACATATTAAATCACAGAATAACTCTGTACCCCATTACCATTCACTTAATTTGTCAGCATGATTTCCTGCTTTAATTCCTAACCAGTGCACAAGAAATACACAACTTGATTTCCCTAATTTAAAACCAAGATGTTTATAGTACATCCAGGTCAGTCACAACTTTGTTTGAATTATCTATTGTACATGTTTAAGGTGATTTGGAAGAGAGATGGACATGGTAAGTATTTTCTACACACATGTACTATTTTTCAGTACTTACACCTACTTTGAAGAAACCTTTTCAACAAACAAAGTGTCTGTCTTGAATACAGGCCAAAAAGTTTGAGTTCAGCTTCTGCTGTGCCTCTTACAGAGTGAAAAACTGTTTTCAGTGAACATGTGTTCCAATAGTGTAAACAAAACCACTTATTGCAGGACCACAGGTCAGCAGGAGAGCACCTGAACAGCAGCACAAAGGAATTCCAGCCAGTAAGTCACCTTCATCGGGGGCCCAACTTAAGTGCCTCTATGCAAACACACTCGGGGAACAAATAAGAGGAGTTAAGAGATGTGCGCATGCCTGCAGGGCTATTATCTTACTGGCATCAGAGAAATGTGGTAGGATGGCTCCTATGTGTTGGAACAGAAGGATACAGGCTCTTCAGGAAGCACAGACAGGGGACATGAGGAGGGGGCATTGCCCTCTATGTCAGTGACCAGCTGGAGTGCATGGAGCTCTGCCTGGGGAGGGATGAGGAAGCTGACTGAGAGTTTATGGGTCAGGATCAAAGAGAGGGCAGGGACAGGTGACATTACAGAGGGCATCTGTTACAGGCCACCCAGCCAAGAAGACTGAGCAGATGAGGCCCTCTATAGACAGACACGAGCAGCCTCATGCTCACAAAGCCCTGGTCCTCATGGGGGACTTCAACCACCCTAGTATCTGTTGGAGGGACAACACAGCAGGGGATAAGCAAGCCAGGAGGTTCCTGGAATCCACTCATGATAACTTATTTCTCCAAGTGATAGATGAACCAACGAGGAGAGGTGCTATAGTGGACCTTGTTCTTACCAACAAGGAAGGGCTGGTGGGGTATGTGAAGCTCAAGGGCAGCCGGGGATGTCGGGATTGTGAAATGGTGGAGTTCAAGATCCTCAGGGCAGTGAGGAGGGTGCACAGCAAACTTACTACCCTGGACTTCAGGAGAGCAGACTTTGGCCTCTTCAGGGATCTGCTCGGTAGACTATCACGGGGTAAAGCCCTGGAGGGAAGGGGGGCCCAAGAAAGCTGGCTAATATTGAAGGATCGCCTCCTCCAAGCTCAGCAGCGATGCATGCCAACAAAGAGGAAGTCAGGCAAAAACACCAGGAGGTCTGCATGGATGAACAAGGAAGTCCTGGAGAAACTCAAAACACAAAAAGGAAGCCAACAGAGGGGGAAGCAAGGACAGGTAGCTGGAGGGGAATACAGAGACATTGTCTGAGCAGCCAGGGGTCAGGTTAGGAAAGCTAAAACCCTCATAGAATTGAATATGGCCAGGGACATCAAGGGCAACAAGAAATGCTTCTATACATGTATAGGTGATAAAAGGAAGATTAGGGAAAATGTGAGACCTCTCTGGAAGGAAATGGGAGGCCTGG
The DNA here is from genome assembly GCF_000699245.1 of Pterocles gutturalis. NCBI lineage: Eukaryota > Metazoa > Chordata > Aves > Pterocliformes > Pteroclidae > Pterocles > Pterocles gutturalis. The sequence continues at coordinate 32,631 of NW_010133770.1, read as the reverse complement.
TTACCCAGGATATGGAGAATGCTGAGGTACTCAATGACTCTTTTGCTTCAAACTTCACCGGCAAGTGCTCAAGCCACACCACCCAAGCTGCAGAAGGCAAAGGCAGGGACTGGAAGGATGAAGAACTGCCCCCTGTAAGAGAAGATCAGGTTCAAGACCATCTAAGGAACCTGAAGATGCACAAGTCCATGGGACCGGATGAGATGTATCCGTGGGTCCTGAGGAAACTGGTGGATCAAGTTGCTAAGCCACTATCAATCATGTTTGAGAAGCTGTGGTAATCTGGTGAAGTTCCCAGTCACTGGAAAAGTGGAAACATAACCCCCATTTTTAAAAAGGGAAATAAGGAAGACCCAGGGAACCACAGGCAACTCAGTCTCACCTCTGTGCCCGGCAAGATAATGGAGCAAATCCTCCTGGAAACTATGCTAAGGTACACAGAAAATAAGGAAGTGATTGATGACAGCAAACATGGTTTCATTAAGGGCAAATCATGCCTGACAAATTTTTTGGCCTTCTATGATGGGGTTACAGCACTGGTGGGTCAGGGAAGAACAACTGACATCAGTTACTTGAACTTATGCAAAACATTTGACACTGTCCCATTTCTAAATTGGAGAGACATGAATTTGACAGTTGGACCACACTGTTGATAAGGAATTGGCTGGATGGTCAAACCCAAGGCATTGTGGCCAATGGCTCAATGTCCAAGTGGAGACTGGTGATGAGTCGCATTCCACAGGGGTCAGTATTGGGACCAGTGTTATTTAACTCTTTGTTGGTGACATGGACAGCAGGATTGAGTGCACCCTCAGCAAGTTTGCTGACGACACCAAGCTGTGTGGTGAGGTCAACATCGCAGAGGGAAGGGATGCCATCCAGAGGGGCCTTGACAGGCTTGAGGGATGGACCCGTGCAAACATCATGAAGTTCAACAAGGCAAAGTGCAAGGTCCTGCACATGGGTCAGGGAAACCCCAAGGACAAATACAGGCTGGGACGAGGATGAATTCAGAGCAGCCGTGAAGAGAAGGACTTGGGGGTGTTGGTTGATGAGAAGCTCAGCATGGCCAGGCAATGTGCACTTACAGCCCAGAAAGCCAACCATGTCCTGGGCTGCATCAAAAGGAATGTGACCAGCAGGTCGAGGGAGGTGATTCTCCCCCTCTGCTCTGCTCTCGTGAGATCCCACCTGGAGTACTGCATCCAGCTTTGGGACCTCCAGCTCTGGGGCCCCCAACATAAGAAAGACATGGACCTGTTGGAGTGAGTCCAGAGGAGAGCCACAAAGATGGTCAGAGGGCTGGAGCACCTCCTGTATGAGGACAGGCTGAGAGAGTTGGGGTTGTTCAACCTGAAGAAAAGAAGGCTCCAGAAAGACCTTATAGCAGCCTTCCAGTACTTAAAGGGGGCCTACAGGAGAGACACGGAGGCACTCTTGGTTCAGGAGTGTAGTGATAGGATGAGGAGTAAAAGTTTTAAGCTGAAAGAGGGTAGATTTAGATCATATATTGGGAAGAAATTTATTAGTGTGAGGGTGATGAGGCACTGGAACACGTTGCCCAGGGAAGCTGTGGATGCCCCATCCCTGAAGGTGTTCAAGGCCAGGCTGGATGAGGCTTTGAGCAACCTGGGCTAGTGGAAGGTGTCCCTGCCCATGGCATGGGGGTTGGAACTATATTATCTTTAAGGTCCCTTCCAACCCAAACCATTCTATGATTCTATGATCTCCCCCACACAATCACAGACATGCATGAGACAATCCTCTACCCATCACCCCTTGCTCACAAAGAATACATATACAATATTACTATTTTTCTCACCTTAAAAGTAACCTAACAAACCCAAAACTAAAAAAAACCACCACACCAAAAAAAAACCCACAAAAAACCCAAAAATAAAACCAAAAACCAAACCACAAAACCCTAATGATAATTTATAGTGGTTTTTAGTTTGTTTTGGTTTTTCATTTTTTGTTTTGTTTTTAACTAATCAATAACCCTAATTTTGATGGGTTAGGAATGAATTATATTTATGGGAATGCTCCTCATCCCCACCTATTCTGAAAAAAAAACCAAAAGCCTTACTCTTCAAAGCTTTTAGACATCAACAAACTGAAAATCTATTACACTCTCATAAGATGAACTGTGACAACATGGTGTATAGGTTTTGATACAGCACCTTCAGAGATGCAGGACAGAAAATTACACTAACTGAGCTAAACATAGCGCTTATTAAACTTCAAACATACAAATAATCTCATCCGAATTCAGGAAATCACTAAAGTACACACAATTTAAAGTATGTGCTCAAATCCCATTGAATTTATTGTAACTACTAGTGTTAAACGTGTTCAGATATTTTTCTCAATCACAAACTACTTACTGAGAAACAGCAGTGAACACAGGTTAATTACAGGTTTCCCTAATTTAAGGATATATGATACAAAGACAAAAGCCTCCTCAGATGGAGAGATAGAACATGTAAGAAAACAGTTTTGTTTTCTATAACCACTCTATAAATTTTAATCTTACATCGTTATGAACTATTACATAACACATTTGGACACCACACACAATATCTAAGGTAACTGGGCAATGTGTGAGTCCTTAAAAAAATTACCTTTTATATTTAACAAAACTCAGTGTTTTGGTGCTGCTTTCTGGGTTTTCTTTGAGTGGGGGTGGATCTTGCCAAGTTCTCAGTTACCCCCTTTAAGAAAACAGAGATTTTAATTTTGAAATTGGAAAGTCCTCATGTGCTTCTCCCTTATGATGTTTAAAGGATTTTTCTCCATGTCAGAGACAGAAATCTCCTCCAGCTTCTGGTCAGGTAGAGGAAAGCTTTGGGGCAGAAGGTCAGTATTTCAGGAGGACTGACCATTCAAGGTAACACAACACTTCAAAATTTTGTGTCAGGTCTGCATCCCTGCAGAATAACACAAGAACCGTGCTACCAAGGACAGCATGGTAGGAAGTAGGTCTTCTGGGAAGAATCAAAAATAGTTAAAACATACTTTGGAAGAGCTACAGTAAATGTAGATAAGGATTCATCCCTGACTTACAACAGAGTAAGTCTGAGAGCTGGACTGCAGTGGTACTGAGTGCTTCAGATATGTGAACTAAAAATACACTAAAACCACCAAAGGAACCAAGGAGTCACGAGGATATGTCTACAAATGTTTGCTCCAAACAAGGACAAAAATATCCAAATATTTTCCCTTGGTATCAATTTTAACTAGACTGTGGGTGAGAATGAAAGGTCTGCAATCTGTGAAAATGAAAAGATCAAATTCAGCATTCAGCAGAGATACAGAATATCTAATTAAGCCCTGGCTCTGCAGAAGATTTTTTTTTTTTCAGTTTCTTCCTCCATATCTCTTTTGCCCTCTGTTAACCATCTTCCCATCCACGTTTATAAATAATGAAAGTAAGCCAAATTTTCCTGAAGGGAAAATATGTCCAGAAATGTTTTTATGAGCTGTAGTAATTGAACAGTTTAACCAAACACAAATAATCATATAGAAATAAAGACTTGAAAAGAGATATTAGATAACCTTACCCTGAATAGAATTTAAAATCCTGGTATCCCAAGTAAAAGGACTTACCAGGATCGCAGGATTCAAAGCCTGCAATCAAAACAGCACGGCCATAGAAAAGAAGTCATAAATTTGTGTGTCTGTCATATTGATTTTATTCAGATGTTAAGTCTATGCTTAAAAATATATGCTCTGATGAACTGCAATATATTTGCTTTATTCTCCTGAATTGCCGTTTTAACCTTCCTTTTTCTGTTAACCTAGCTGAAATTTCGTTACAGATACATAACATTTATAATACTGATTAGTACCTCTTTTTGGCTAGAACAGGATGAAGAGTCTTATATAGACTTCTCCTGCATACCTGTATCAATTTCTGCCTGTGGTGTTTTATTGTTTGGTTTTGGTTTTTCTGGGGTTTTTTTGTTGTTGTTGTTGTTGTTTTTTTTGTGGTTTGGTTTTTTTTTTTTTTTTTTTTTTAAATTTAATTAGGGACACACTTCACTTCCAGTGGAAAATTACCCTCCATGTATGTAAACGTATGGATGGTACAATCCCTGACCTGAAGAACCAGCAAATATCTCACAGGGTCTGTTTTCCACAGTATTTTCAATATTCATTATTCCCTTTTCCATACATACAATAAGCAACACAAAAAAGAGATTCCCAGCTGAGGCAGAGATCACATCTTAGTTTGTAGTTCAACAGGGAATTGCAGAAAAAGTATTTGAATAACAAAGGCAAACTGCCAGATTTTTAAAAAATAAAAACATGATAAAACTCTGAGGTAAATGCATTTAATGACGAAAATCACTGCAGATCGGATTACAATATAAGGATTTCATATTGCTATCACATATGTACACGTCTAATAGTGAACGTCTTTGTCTTCTTTACATTTATGAGCAGATAAAGATTATAGCAATAATTCCCTATGCTGAAATAAAAGTGGGCCTAATCTTAAAATTGAGAATCTAATCCCCACCAGAAATAAGATACAGGTATTTAAAGTGAATGGGAGGTCAATTTGCTATAGGCAACAGGACATTCTATATTGTACATAATGCGTACTCTTGCACTGCAGCTGAAGTATTTAAAACTTACAAACTGATGCAAAAAGCAATAGATGGAAAGGAGAGTTTCATTAAAAGAAACAAAATGTCAGCAATCATCTTTGACTTCAAATTGAATTTCAGTCATACAACTGCCTGGTATTTTTTGCTTTGCTTTCCTAACTAGCTCCCCTATGGATTAACCTCTTCTCACCTCTGTTTATATATACACTGCGAGACAGAGTTGCTGGACAGTTCATTAATGCCGCTCCTGCTGTTTCTTCCACTGAAGAGGAGGCACCTCTAAGTTACCATACACAGGCAAGCTGAGGTGGACGTGTCTCCTAACAACTTCTGGCAGTTTTGATCAGGCTGGTGGCTCATACAAGTTTTACAGGTGGGGGGAAAAAAAAAAAATGGGCAGGAACTTTGAAGCATTTCTTGCTGCTCCTTTGGAAACCAAGTACCATCACTTAGTACCACTATACTGGTATCACCAAGGGAGGACACTGGAGGACTGGATTTGGGGCCTTTTTCTGGGTGGCACATTGTAAACAGGAAGAGATACACTTAAATGGAACGCTTCAGCCCACTGCTAGAAAATTTACGTTTTAAAAAACTCTGCTAGATAGAGGTTCAAACACTATATTAAAAGTAAAGAAAGTTTCCTGATTTGATACTTCAGTCACCTGTCTCTTTCTGAGCATGCAATTCAGCCCAAGCGGCTTTGCTTTTACAGTCTCAGCTGTGTAAAGTGCTTGAGGCTGTGTGCTTCAGTTTTCCAGCGTTGCTCTAGGTAGCATGGTGGCAAAGAACGTGAAACTGCATTTAAGCACTTGAAACGGACTCCTTGGTGTCCAGCAACACTTCCTGCTGCTCAGCAAAGTCTCTTTCCTTGACGCCTCTGGTGGCCAAGCCAAAAAAGTCAACAGTCTGCAGTAATGAATGAATACTCCAGGACCCTTTTATAATGGTAGAGCTGATTGAGGCCCTGCTTCAGAGACCTTACCTCATTTCCCACACATTTTCTGACCCATTTTGTCCGCCTTTTCTCAGAGGGGTTTTGCCTGTTATATTGTGGGCTAAGCAGTAAACTAATTATCTTGTTCAAATCCCTTTGCAATGCCTCTAATCCTATTACTTATAAGAATGTGTGAATACTGATTGCACAACTTTTAAAAAGAGAGAAACAGAAAAAGAGACAGAGAGAAAAAGCCAAAAGGCAGGAGCCAGAAGGATCTGCTAGCCACTTCAGCCTTTTGAGACTTCTCAGGACGTTCAAGACTCCCATCCGTCACAAGACGGTTCACTAAATAGGACAATTTGTAAGGTCCACCTTTCCATTTTCCGTCTGTCTGTCGCATCTGCCTCAGAGCCGCCGCTATTATCTGAGGCAGCTTCAAGCCCTTTGCTCACAGCAGAACTTGCTGACCCTTGACTCCGGTTAACAGTTACATTTTCTCTCTTTCCCCTTTCATAATGAACATTTTAATGAAGGGGATGACAATATTACAATGTGTCAAACAAGCCATATGAAGTGCAGGAAATGAATGAATGTTAGTGTAGGCATCTATAGGCCCTATGACTCCTATTTCTTTTCTTCAAAGAAGCCTCACAAGTCTTATTAAAGAGCCTTCTACACCCTCTCCCTCAGCTGAAGATACCGGAGCAGTTGCCTCCTGCTGTCCAGTACTGAGTGAACTTTAATCACTTTTCCTATTTTGTTCACACTGGGGAAGGAGCCAGGCTTCAGTGAAAAGCCTGCAGTCACAGTTGATGTTAAAGAGCATGAAATTTATCTGACTTCCATAAAAGATTTTTTTTTATTCCTGCTTTTGCTAAGCTGGCTGCTCCGGGGACAGCCATTCTCTCCTCCAAAAACAAATATTTGCTTTTAGCGTGGATGGATGCTGCTGCCTGGGAGCGCCTTTTCCCTTGCTTTTTAAACTGTAAACGCAGTTGTTTCCACCTACAAAGACGACTTGCGGTCTTGGGAAAGAAATTTAACTTTATCATTTAGACATGCTGTTTTGCAAATGAAGGTTTTAAAAAAGCAAACAGTTCCTGTTTTACATGAGTAATAAGCTCTGGATAATTGGTTACCATAGAAGCAAATTCACCAGAATTCTCAGAGAGCAAGAGAAAGATTTACCTTTTTTTTTTTTTTCCCCCTTCCTTCCCTGTAGATATGTCTATGTCAGTAAAAACATCATTGGATAAAATATAAAGTTTGTTTTTTTATATACTGTACTTAGAAATTTGAGACACTGTTTATCTGATGAAGATTACAACAAAACGGATTATTACATAGCATTATATTATTTGGCTTAAAAACCTTAATGTTTATAGAGTTAGCTCTATAATCTTTGGAAATTGTACTTCCATTATTTGTACAATGCTCACTTCCAGTACAATGGCAAATCAATGACACATTTGACATATAAGTTGGAAGGGTAAGTCTCACAATGCATACCTTTTCTAAGGATCAATGCATACCTTTTCTAAGGATCAATGCATTATAAATGAGCATTTCCGAAACAACTGACTCTGTGACTTTAGAAATACCCATTTTAGAAGTGGTACCACTTCTATGTCATTTCATTACTTACATATTTCAAATATAGTAGAGAAATGGAATGCAAAGAACCCAAAACCAACTCCAGAAGCAATTTATCCCTGAAACATTTTATGTATACAAAAAACTGAAAAGCAGCAGCAAAATTGTATTAATGGGCTTGATAATAAAAAGATTGTGTTAAAGAGGAATGAAAAGTGGTACCGATTCACTGACCATCCGCTGTGCGTGCCATAACCCTTTCTAATCCCCAGTTCATACTGACAACTGCAATGACAAGGGCTAAATTGGAACCGTAAGTGGGAGTAATGATAGACTGCCACTTCAGTATGTCAGCAATTTCCAAATTAAGATTAATACAACACAAACACTCTTCTGTAAAGCAGAGACTTATCAAAAGAAGAGAAAATGTGCCATAAATGTGCCACAGAGGCTGAGCCCTGTGCCCAGCACACAGCAGAGGTTAAGCTGTCCATCAGCAGGAGTGAGATGAGCTGGGGAAAACTGCTCTTGTTGTACTTTTAGTTGTGACCACCTAGGGGCACTCAGCGTCCTAGAAATGTATCGCACATCTCAGATTTTGATCCAGCACCATTCTTGTGTAGAGCACAAAACATATTCTCTGTCAAGCATCCTGCCTTATATTCTATGGAAACAACAATGATGAGTATTGTTTATTGATACTTTATTGCTGGCAGATAACTAACCAGACAGCCTTGTTCCCCCTAAATGCTTCTAAAGAGCTTTTTTTTTTTTTTTCTGATAAAGGCTTTAATACACCATGAGGGTTTTCAACCTATAGGCAAAAATATACAGACCATATATTTTGAGAAAATGATTTCACATTTTAAGTCTGGACTTCTTCCAAACTGCAAAGCAACTACAAACTGCATGGAAAGCTGTCTGGAGGGAATTCTCTTAATTATAATTCACTACAGCTTTGAAAAGGACATGGTAAAAATGGAAATGAATATAAAACTGAAAAGGCAGCACAAGGTCAAGAGAATTGTAATTTTTCTGCTTCACATACATTCCTCCTTTCCACTTCATATTTTATATATACAAATGTAAACACAAACAGAACTGTATCCCCGTGTTTCGGGATTCTCTGAATTCTTTCAAAAAAAATAAAAAAAAGTACTTGGTACAACTAGTCTTCCAAATTTTCCTCAAAAAAAATCTTGAATATGTTCATTGAAGCCATCAGGAAAACAAAGTTTTAGACTGAAGCAAATGGTTTGTTTAGGCTAAAATGCAGCATACTACTAGCCAATCCTATCTGATATTTTATGGTCAAGTTTTATAGTATGAAAATTCTGATTTTCTGCCACCTTTTTTTCTGTTCAAACAGGGTTCACTTAACAAGCAGAATGCAGACCTGATGCCTTCCCTTGAGGCCAACTTCACTTGTTCAAAGTCTTTGAGAATCTTGGAACACGGCAATAGCTCTTAAAGGAAGTTTGGCCTGCAGCTGTTATTAACTAGCTTTGGCCGTATGGACCTCCGTTGACAAGCACCTCATGTAGAGAGGTTAAAAAATTGCTACCATATGCTTTCAGCTTTTTCAACCTACAATGCAAAGGCTAAAAAAAAAAAAAAAGGAAAAACTCCTTTCACTACTTTCAAAATACAAATCAATTTACACATAAACCAACACTTCTTTCTATCTTATACTGCCTTACAGTTATGAAATATATATTTCATTTTTACAGTGGTACTGTAGTGCTCCAAAGGCAGGAGCTGATTTCAATGAAAGAAACAACTAGTTATAGGTATAAAGATCTCAACAGGCTTTATTACTGGACACAAATTAAAAACCACCACACTCTTAAAACTAGCATTAAATAACCATAAAAATCTGTGTCAAGAGAATGTTTCTGTTGCACAGAAAAGCACTCTCCCCCTATGAAAGTGAAAGCTAGCACCGCTTCTTACACCTTTACTTTGGCCTTATCTGCATATACATTACATTAGTTTTCACTTATGTGATCCAGTTCAGATCTGAAGGAGGATCTGTATGCCCAGCACCTTGTCCCCTCTTTCCAGATACAACAGCTGGTTTACTTAAAGGTATTATCTCCCTGGGCAAGCACAACCTCATCATGTGAGTAATACTTTCCAGAGAGCCTTTCTTACTCACTCACCGAAGTACCTGTGTCAGACCTTGTACCATACATAGCCTCAAATGGATATTCAATAATTCTAATCTTGTTGAAATGAAAAAAAAAACAAACAGATATTTGATGAACTCTTTTGTCTCTGTTCTACAGATTCCCATATGAATCTCTAGAAATACCTTAACAGTGTTTAGTGAAAATCTTAGTGAGTCTCAGTTCAGCTTACATCAGAGCTGAGTTCACAGATTTCAGATTTTACAGCTACTGTACAGATTTCCTTAGTTACTGGAGGAACAGCACTGAATATCAACACACTAAACAGATTTAGTTTTTAAGTTGAAGCTAAAATGCCTGTCTGGACTGGCAGATGAAAAAAATATTACCATGCAGTCAATCATCTTATACAAGACAGTTTTCCCATTCGCATTGTAGCCAAATATTCTAAGCAGTAATCAACAATAAACCAGAAATACGTTTATGAATCCAAGCTACTGTTCTAGCAGATGACAAAAAAAGCCCAGGAGACTTCATTTCTCTTCTACCATAATGAGTTTTACCTTCATGTATTTAAATCCAGGCTACTTTTCCCAAAATCCAGGGATATTCCGTGTGTCAGATACGTTACTTCTCAGATAACAGAATTTTCATTAGGAAAACTATTAGAGCTACCAAGAATTATATACAGATAAATGGGCAGAAATACAGCATATCTGTCTGACCCAAGCATGTAGATCCAGAAGAAAGGCAGCCACTAAAGCATAATTTGCTGTCTATCTTGAGTATCGGCAGAATCCCATTATCAAGTTGCCTAAATACTATATGTATTTAATACTTTTATAATAAAATAATAATAAAATAAACACACATCCTGCTAAGTACATAAATACAGTATAATAATTTTAAGATGGGGAAAAAAGGGATCAGTACCAAGGGACTAGCAGTGGGAGTCATCTCACCTGTCTTTAGCCAGTTGAAAATCAGATACCTAGTCTTAAGGTAGGTGTCTACAGAAAGGTGAAGGCACCTTTAGAAGAAGGGTAGCTTTGCCTCTGTCTCCACATTTGAGAATACAAGAAGTTTTGAAACTGAGCTTGGACTAAGCCCTTCAGTTTCAGGAAGGTCAAGCTAGAAATCCACACAGGCTGACCCTGGCACACTGCCTAGACCAGGTCACGAAAGCAGCCCATGTTGGTCATGTACTGAACTGATGTCTCCCAAATACCAGGACAGTTCCCTCAGTATTTGGACATTATGATATGGCATTCTCTAATGATGCTGGCTTAGCCAGAATTTTTCACGGTACTGGAAACAAATAAGCACTCTGACATCCTCTAACCAAACTACAGATGTTCCCTGAACTCCACAAACTGCTCTTATGTTCCCTGAACTCCACAAACTGCTCTTAAATATGACAGAAGGACAGCCTGTATTAGAAAACCAAAAACTGCTCAAAGCTAGAGGACTTGTCTACTACCCCAAAGTCTTACTTACACTTCCTCCAAGACTTTTAATTGAGAACCTTTAAATGACAACCAGCTCTATATATCTTTATGTTAAACAAAAGCAGCACGACCTACCCATTTCTTAAGAGGTGTCTGGGATTAACATCCTGTAGCATTTGATAGTATTTACCACTCAGACCTCCTCTTTAGTCACCAATACAGACAATTTTTTCATTTAAATTAATAGCTGGATCAACAGTGCTTGAAATTGCAAATCTGCTTACCACTTCAGGCTCAAAAATATTCCTTTTTTACAAATGAATTCTACTCGTAGAATAATATGATGAGAAATCGCTAAGACTTAGAAAAGACAACACTATTCAGTGTCCACATAAACTTTCACTGAAGCTGGCCAAAAGGACTTCTTAATAAAGAGAACCTGATATCTATTATTTAAATTATATTGCAGCATTTGTCAACTTACAGAAAAATTTCCTTCTCATTAAATTGCACCAAAATTTGTGGGGGGAAAGGGGGGTGCATTCCTTGCTTTTGTGTGCTTGTTTAGTTGTGGAGCTTTTTTTAATCTGGCTTTTGGACAATTTCTTAGACAGCCCATGTATTACCGGATTACAAAACTCTACCACACAGGCACCCCTGAAGGGAGGGATCCCCATTCTCCACTAACTGCACAAAGACATAACGCACCAGGTTCATGGAAGTGCTCCTCCTCTGCAAGTGCAAGATTCCCTGGCACAGAGACAGGAGCCTGACAGCCTTGGCCCGGGGGGGAGCTCTGGGGATGCTCCACTGGAGCCCTCCCTGCCTCCAGCTACCCCAGCAATGCTGGCCCAGCCCAGGAAACATGCTGGGAGTGGGGCAGCTGTGGGAGCCTCCTCTCTCCTGCGGAAAAGTCAAACACCAAAGTCTGAATTTTTCTACAGTTTGGAAAAATTATCAGGGTGGACCTTCCAGGCGCAATTTAAAAACCTCCAGTTTATGTTTTATCTTCGAGAAAAAAATTAAAATATTTCAAAGAATAAGATTGTCCTGGTTTCAGCTGGGACAGAATTAGTTTTCTTCATAGCAGCTAGTGTGAGGCTGTGTTTTGGATTTGTGCTGAGAAGAAAGCTGATAACACACTAATGTTTATAGTTGCTGCCAGGACAGTCAAGGACTTTTCAGCTTCTCTGCTGTGCCAGTGTCTGCAGGTGCAGGAGAAGCTGTGAGGGAGCACAGTCCCAATTACTGACTTAGGATTTGACCTCAGGTTTAGGACTGAGACCCAAACTGGCCAACGGTCTACTCCGTATCATGCATATTCTGTCCAGTATATAGATGAGGCTCTGTCTGGAAGTTCTCTCTCTCTCTCTGGGCCGCCCCTCTCTTGGGGTCATCTTGGTCTCTCTGTCAGGTCTCGGTCTCTTGGAGTCTCAGGCTCTTATCTCCTTTCTGGGATTGCAGTTTCGGGACCATTAGCTGGGAATGGGCTGAGCCTTGGTCATCAGGTAGCAAGCAGTTCACTGTGTATCACTCATTTGTATATTATTATTATTATCATCATCATCATAACTGTTATTTCCAATTTTATTGTAGTTAAGTTATTAACTTGTGCTTATCTCAACCCACGAGTCTCTTTTCGCTTCACCCCTTTATTTCTCTCCCCTGTTCCCAGGAAGGGGGAGGGTGAGTGAGTGGGCTCTGTAGCGTTTGCTAGTAGCTGACTGGGTCAAAACCACAACAAATATACAAGAAGAACCACTAGTGTAAAAGGTCCCAAAGTGAACTTTCATTTACGGGAACTTTCACAATATCCACTAAATAGTACTCTATTTCTGACACATTCTTCCTCTTATTTTCGTTCCATATTTAAAAATTAAAAAAACACAAGAAAGAAAAAGACGCATTTTTATTAAAAATACTATAAGTATTTCAAACACGTATAGGCATCTAACAGAAAAACTGGAGGTACTTTTCAAACCTTTCAATAAATCTCATATAATTTTCCAAAAGCCATATCAGCCAACTAAAGCAACCGACTAAAATCTACCTACCCTCCCCTACTGACGTAAGCAGGCTACATTATCAATATAAACAGGATGGATAGTCTGATTGGCATTCTTTCCCATATACTACGAAGACTTAGTCAGTCTCCCTTTAATTGTCTTAAACAATTCATTGATATTGGAAGTTTACTGCTTCTTGAATAGGGAACTTTGTTTTAACAACCTCAACCCTCCCTCCCCGTCCCCAATAATCTATTTCTACACTGCTGTCTTCATTTGTTTCTCTATGCACCAATATTGAGTGTCTTACAATTATTCTAGTCTAAAAAGTTGTCAGTATTTGCAGTAAGTCCTTTACAACTACTTCAGTATAAGTAATCCAAGGATTTTAATTAATCTTGGTAAAAATAGGCCATAACTCTTTACTTAAAATTCAAAGCATTTTGCCACTGGTAATGAGAGTGGGAGAGCCACAGAAGGGAAAAACAACATCTTGACTAGTTTCCTAGTATTTTTATATTTTAACTAAATACAGGTTTAAACTCTATAGTCGAAGTTTCATTATTGAAGTATTCTAGGTCTTAAACATATTTGCAGGCATGAAAGAGAACATTTAATAATTACATTGTACATCAAATCTCAGATGTAATAAGCAAATAGTCAGCTTTTTTAGAGAACAGACTTTTTATTGCAATGTGAAAAATGACGTACTTCCTACATATGAAGGTAAAATGTATATCTGGACAGTAACAGAGCTAAATATAGGAGAAACGTGTTATTTAGGAGGAATATTTGCTTTATCTGAAGTTAATAGTGAGTCCGTGGCCTAGACATAGCTCTGTTTTCATCACTGAAAGCCACAGTAAGTTGAAGTTCAGTTACTGTAAATGTAATGAATTTAATGAACCCACTCCGCTACTTTAATATACAGTATTCTTTATAAAAGCAAGCATGTTATATTTTATTAAGTTATTTTGGCTGTATCTACTAACTCTCGTAATCTGGTTGAGGGGGCCAATTGACCGGCTCCTGGAAAGCAGCAGTGTCTTCATTAAGATGAATAAAAAGATAAAGAACAAAATGTCCTCAGACCAACAGGAGTGTCAACATATGGCAATTTGTTTAAACTTCCACATTTCCATTCATGTTTTGAAGTACTAGTACCATTCTTAATGAAAATATGAAAAATGCTTTAATTCTTTAATTCATGCATGATTTAACATCAGTAAAAATCTGCCAATGTGAGTAATTCTTGAATGAGAGAAGAAAATCTAGTTCTTTAACGATAGGCATTCTTTAATGGATTATTCCTCTGTGTTGTTTCCTGGGTTTAGATTTAAATCAGAGCAACTATTACAGCAGGCACCTCCATTACCAGGAAATGCTAATTCCATCTCATGCAGCTAACCACCATGCAGGCTTAGCCTATTTATCCAAATGTCAATAGCATCATACAGTGTCACACAACTGACTAAGCAAAGATTGAAAATCCGATATTCAACAATCATGTCTTCATGGTCACTTGCACTAGTATTATGTTTCATGCCACAGATATAACAATCATGTGAATATACCTTATAGGTAACCAACAACTTTGTAGAGTAAATGCAGCCCAATTTTCTGTTCCAACAAGCAGCAGGAAGTTATTTCACAGAGAGGTGATGAGTAAATATCATTAAGAAAATTTACAAGGGTTTTTTTTTCAATAATTATTGTTTTGCTATGTATAATTCTTTTGTTACTTATTACATGTTAGCAATCAACTTTTCAGGGATCCTGGCATGAGAGCTCTTTGGAGATTTCAGCAGTACTGCAAGGCATAATTATCCCTTCTATCTGCACAACGTTAAACTAATTGCCCTTGCGTTTCAAACGCAATGTCAGAAGCCACGCGATGGTTTAAACCGAGCTCTGCCTTGTGACCAGAGGTTGGCAACAGTGTGCATATGTTTTATTCCTTGAAACTTGCTTTCATAGCTCCATACTGAAGCATGTTGATTGACTATTTATGAGAGAGAAGGAAATAGAAAGCAACAACTAGAGTCATGCTAACACCTTCAACAACTGTCAAGGCTAGTCTATTTCATAATAAAACAAGCCTAATTTCAACACTTATGTCCACAGAGTTAGATAAAAACAAAAGAATTTTTAGAGAAGTCATCATTCTGAAGTCATCAGAGAGATGCAAATGACAAATATGCACAAATGAATATAATGAAACTCCAAATTCTGACTTCATAATTTAACATGTTCCTTTCACAGCCACAAGCTTTGATGGGATACCAACAGCAAAACACTAAAACCAATTGCTGCTGGATTCTGATGAGTGTTCTGTCCTGCATCTGAAAAGCAAAGCAATCATGAGTTTTGAAATGACAGCAAAGATTGTCATACATGCCATGGAGAGCATGTGCAAGTTTTACAAAAAACAGAAAAAGAAAAAGGAAACTAGGCCAAAGGGAATTTCAGATCACTTCAGATCAATTTTTGTCTGTGGCAGATTTGATATACTGCATTAATGAATCACATGATGCTTATCAGCTTAAATCAGGTTTTCTCTTTCCTGTCCACAATAGAAAAAAAGAAAATCTACTTCTAATTTTTATTTTTGAAATCTTCAGAAAAAAATTACATAACTTGAAACAAATTGAAAGCTAAATGGTAAACTGAAAAGAAATATTTATTTTTTCTGTGCTTAGTATCTCTCCTTCCAACAAAGAGAATAAAGAGTCACAGACATTCCTTTGGATTAACTTCATTGCAGCCCTTCCCCATGCAGGAACCTAGAGACAAACTGCATTCAGTACTAAGGTTTCTGATCTTACCTTTCTGTCTACTCAGTTACAACCCTGTTTCCTACATACTTCAACCCAGGAGTATTTCTGCTAAAACATTTTCAACTTAAACTTTAGTCCAGACTTGAGCAACAACAGCCAGCCTAGCAAGCACTGACCTAAAGGACTCAACTCCTAATAAGACAAATTTAAACTGCTAGACATAAAGAAAAAAACCTTAAACTAAGTTAGGCTTGAGGTTTTATAGTGATTCCAAGGACAGAATGTAAGCATACATATGGAAAACAAAAGTTTTTGAAACACTAAACAGAAGTAGTTTCTAAACATTAGTATCAAACTCTAAATATTTGCAATCTACCAAACTATAGAATGCTTCAGCTACTGTCTCTCACCCTTATTCTCATTCATTTTAAGTTAAAGAATATTATGAGATGACATATTACTAAAAGTTCCATGCAAATCTAGATGATTATGACATGCTGCCTTACTTCACAAATTTAGGTAACACTAAAATTCACTCTGCAACTCTAATTTATTTTAAAGAGCACTATAACACCAAGAAACACGGAGGTTTTGAAGTTGTAGTTGAGGGTGAAGGAGAGGAAGGAATAGCATGTATCTGCTTCCCTGAAAAAGGAATTTCCATTCAAGAATTTAATTCTTGAGTCTCTGAAGTGTAACATGGTGAGAGTATGAGTCACATGAGCATTTTTCTTCATACAATTTCGTGCTTGATTTCTAGACATGAAGTACTATTTTACTGAACAATAACTTAAAAAAAAACCCAAATACAAATCTATACTGCATGTAAAGCCATTGGCAATTAGCCTAATTACTTATGTTGGACCCTTATTTGGTTGAATTATAATCACGGCTTATGGCATTATATGGATTTGCTTAATATTGACTGAACTGGTTTCCTCAATGTCATAAAAACTGTCTCAGAGACAGAAAATACAAAGTCAGATTCTAAAATACATACTTCAAATCAATGTGAGATAATCCACCAGCTCTAACAATTAAGATGATGCAGAACAAAACAGAAATGAATAGTGTCTTTGAAAATTTTTAGTGGTTTAGTAACTTGTATAAAGCCCCAAATAGGGGAGATCTCCTCCCTCTCACAGTCTATAAAAAGGGCTGAGAACAAACATTGGAAAGAAAACCAGAAGACTCAACAGAACTACCTTTTTGGCATGTACTGTTAATGAAAGTCTGTGTCTACAATGCAGATCTGTCCCCCAACCTTTAAGTCTACTAGTTCTAGTGGTTAAAGTCCCTTCTACCTGGGAAATGATCTTGAATGGAAACCATCTGCACTGCCAGCCACCACATAACTGTTGAAAGCACTGAGTGTCTAAATCAGAATCATATGGGCTCTCTATGTTGAACCGAAACCAATCTGTGCCTGAATCTGGCACCCAAAACGGCAAAGAGATCAGACAATTATTGACCAGCTCAGAGAGTCTGAGAAAAATATTGAGCAAAGTATGATTATGTGTCAACACACGACCACAGTTAAACTGCCTACGCACGTAATCAAGAGGGACCATACACATCTTATTTGCATTAACTATAAAACAAAGACCTGTCCAAACTTGAGCTCTTATGAGATGCCGACATATAACTAGTAACCTGTAGGAATTACTCAAAGCATCAAGACACCAGATGACTGCTGTTGTCCCAGTAAGCCTTTGGGAAACAATCGGACTCCAGTATTTTTATGAGGATGTAATCTAGGTCATTCATCAAAATGTCATTTCAGCAGAGCATTAGGCCTCCATTGACACTTTCTCCAGGAGCCCAAAGATTGCTAGGAAGAGGCAAGTATACCACATTTCAGTATTTTCTCCTTGAAGCCTAGATTACGTCTCTTGGATGTGCCTGACTGAAAGTAATTAAAAGTAAATTAAATTATCTTGTATTTGTTTAAAGGAACCTAAAAGGGAAGCACGGGGAACAAATTCACAAACAAAATGTGTCCAAGGGAGAGAGGCACAGACTTATCCTGGAAGGGCTGCTGAGAAGTTGCTGTGGATCACAAAACACAGAGCAAAAGGCTGTGTCCTCTGAGCAGGGCTGTGGCTTTTAACTTGCCAGGGAACTTCTTGGGAAAGAGACAGAGAACACCAGGACTATGGACACCAGGTCTGCAGAAGTCACAGCTCTTTGGAGGATGCCTACAAGCCTTCAGCACTCTCTTCAAAAGGATAAGATCTTATAAGTGAAGAAAGTATTGCAAAATTCACATTGTTCTCTAAAACAAGCCACAATTTCAGATTTCATCATGCTGTCAAGATTTCCCTTCTCCCTTTCTCGAGGGTGAATGAGGAGGAAGGGAAAATGGGGATAAGCACATGCATCCCCTTGCAAAACTTTCCATGGAAATCACAAAAAGTATAGCTGTCAGAGTGGCTCTGCAAGCTGTCAGAATATCTCCTCATATATCAAAGTGCGAACGAAAGCAGGTAGCATAGAAACCTGTAACAAATTGGTACTGAGTCAAACTATAAATTTCCATACTAAATTACACAACATTTTAGTATTATTTTCCCTATTACAAAGAGCTGTCCCTAAAAATAACTGTCAGACTTTTAAAGTCCTTTCCTAGCCATTATTAACAGTCTTCACAGTTATTCTCCAAAAATAATATTCCACATGGATTTATTTTACTATTTAAAAGTTTTTAACTCAGGAAGAGAATACTCATCAGAGCCTACCCTAACTTAAAAAAGTAAAAAAACTTCATGCCAGTGCAGAACTGAAATGAGGATTAATTTCCCCATGGAAAATACTTAACATACATAAGATAGTTAATGGAAACAGAACTGCACTAATGTATTTTACA
Organism: Pterocles gutturalis; assembly: GCF_000699245.1. Taxonomy (NCBI): domain Eukaryota; kingdom Metazoa; phylum Chordata; class Aves; order Pterocliformes; family Pteroclidae; genus Pterocles; species Pterocles gutturalis. The sequence goes on along the minus strand of NW_010133770.1, from coordinate 14,259 downwards.
TCATGAATACACATACATACGTTATGACTTCACACTTACATCTGGCCTCTTATCTGATAATCTTCAAATGTGTTTAAAACATTAATGACTTTATCCTCACAGAAGCTCTACTACATTGAAAATATTTTCCTGTTGATTTTATTTCCGTCATGTGAGTCTCTGAGCACACACTACTGCATTGTACCTGTCTGGACAGTGCCTATCATTACCATGGAGAAACCACCATTAGAAAATTCACAATAATTAATAAGTCACCCTGGAACACTGAAATTGCGTAATGTCTACACATCCAGAAACTACTTATATGCTACAGCTATTATAAAACCATATCATACTCTCATCTATTTTTTATCTCCTCATAACCCTAAACCAGAGCTGTTTCTACTGTGTGGTGTACACACCACACAAAAACTACTGTGCAAAAGAATACAGCCACTATTTCAAAGAATTTACAGATTAATTTGAAGCAAAAAAATAGGCAAGAAAAGGAAGACAAAACAATGTGATTATAAAGCTGCAGGTCAGTGGTATTTATAATTAAAGCTATTAAGACACTGGCAAGTTCTCTTTTGCCGCTCTTACAAAGATCAGTTATGTGTGAAAGCCACTTAACTTGGCCCAAAGGGCTGACTAGCAAAGCAGACCTTGAACAGGATAATATAACCCACCCTTTCTGACAGAAAAAAAAAAAATGCTTTCGGATTACAGAAATTGTTTAATTATATATGGCCTATTTAGATGAGCATTATATAGTCTAGAAAAGGGTTTTAATTATTAAAATCATAACAGTTTTCCAGCATATAAATAAGGTTTTTCTATAAATAATATAGTATGTCTAAAACTTACATTACTCCTCGCAGGATATCTACATAGGTAGAAAACACTGGAAAAGTCGGAATTGATGAACACAAAATAATATGTCTTTAAAAATCCTGGACTGTCAGAAGTCCAAATACCAACTGAGACAGGATTCATGCTCCTCTTAGACTGAAGAAAATTTTACCTATGGATTTATATACTGGTGAACTCACAAAAGAGCTGTCTCTCCTTTATGATCAGTGACTTACATGCTTTTAGATCTAAATAAATAAAAATTCACTTTTAAGATGCTATTTGTAGATCTCGTCTATAGGTTAAGGGAGAATTCTCATCTCACTAGACAACCCTAGTGAAATAGTTCATGTATTACTTATAAAACCAGATTTCCAAGTAGCTGTAAAGACCTCAGTCCTTCTTTGTCTCAGACCTGAGAAAAAAGGTCACGTGATTTTATTTCATTTTGCATTTGAAGCTATTTTGCAGAATACATTCCCATCTTTATCCCTACCAATGCATACACCAAAAATCATAAAGAGCTATCTTATTATCCCCCAAAAATTGCAATCTCTAGGAGGTTATCTTACATCTGGCTTTCAGTGCACTTCTGGCAAACTGGACATAAACTATTTCAAGCAGTGCTTGGAAGGTTTCAGTTGAGCAGCAGCTCTGGTCAGCCTTTGTAACATAAGCCTTCATCCTTTACTTCCAGAATTAGAGCGTTCACCACCTATATATGGATGCCAAAAACTGGCAGGCTGAGAATCCTCAGATTATAATAGGTTTGCATTACCACAGTTACCATGAGTATTGCTCTGCCTTCAAAGAACAGGAAATAGTATTACGCCAAGTATTCAAAGCTAGCATTTCACTGCCAATCCCTGGAAGCTACATCAGAGTTATTTCTCTGGCTCAGCAAACTTATATCACTTATATACATATGTGACTTAACAGGAGTAGTGCTCATTATGTTATTTAGATATGCAGGTGGGCACATGAGCATTTAACGGAAGTAAGAAATAACATATCCATCTTATTAAGTAAAGATTAGGTAAACTACTTCTAAAGAGAAAATTCTTAATACTTTCTAATGCCTGGGCTGTGTATTGTCTTTGTGCCTCCTTATCAACTACTCCACTGAATGAAAGTTTCAAAATTTTTTTCTCATTTCCTACTCTATTGCCTCACTATATCAATTCTAGCAGTACATATTTTGTCAGATTTGAAGCAGATTATGTTCCTTTTGCTATAAGCTTCATTAGTTTCTAAGATACAAACTGACACATTGCACTTCTCCAACCATGGTCACTCAATGAGATTCCAAAGACCCTTCCTTGCTGAGGCACTGAATACAAAATTAGTGTGAGCTAATGTAGGGAACAGCTTTGCTGTAAGCTTGAAGGAGGTAACTCTTGTATTGTCATAATGGACCAAGCAGCATCAGGAGGCAGGGAAGTGACTTTTGGGAAAAACAAAACAAAACAAAACAAAACGAACAACAAAAAAAACTCAAAACAAAACACAACACAAACCCAAACACAACAAAAAACCAACAAAGAACCCAGAAACTCATTATTTAAGAATAATGATCCTGCACTGTAAAATACAGTTTTAACGTTTGATACACTTTTTAATGTAAGATATGCAATAGCCTATAATGACAACAGTTCACAGACTATGAATTATTATGGTATGTTTTTCCCCAAAGAAGCACACAAGCTTTTTAAGTTAATGTGGAAGGAAAAAGACTGAAGTGCTGCACTTGTCAACCACAGAAGTATGCCCATTACCAACTATATCACTGAATTATATACAAATTTTTTCTGTATATGTAGATGCAACCCAGGCCATTCATGATTCTATGATTCTATGCATTAATACATTCGTATTCAACATGTCATAGCAAATTGATATGCTTGCAACAGCTCTGAGATATCTTGCCCCAAAACCTTATGAGAACACACTTGAAAACGTAAGCTTCTTATTCTTTTGCTTTCTATTTCAAATCTGCCCAGAAAGAATTGTACTTAAAAAATTACTTAATCAAATGAATATTTTATGGTCCTTCCTATATCAGCCTTCAATTAGTCCATTTGTTCCAATTTTCTTCAAGGTTGCTCTGGTCTTCAGGTTTTATGTAAGAAAATTTCTGTAATCCATAAAACTGCTTACCTATAAACACTGTTGTACAGAGGGGGTTTAGTAAAGCCTCTGCAACTGCCCACAAATTGAATTTGGTAGGAATAAAGGAAAACCGTTTATAAAATAAATTTCTGTGGAAGAAGAGTTGAAGAATCCTCTGAAAGAGTTAAAACAGAGGCTCTGAAGCCAGAATTCGTTTGTATACTGAAACTACTTTGACAGCAGTTGTAACCTTTAGGAAGTTATTTAATGCATTTAAGTTCGTACCTTAAGCAACTAAGTTACTTAAGTATTTGAATCTTCAATAGTGTGGGGGAAAATGGACAAGCAACACATACATAATGCTTTCTTCATTATATAGCTTGTCAATGTTATCCTGGAGATTTACCAACCAAAGTGATAACAAAGTGATAACCGCATCTGGAATATTGTGTCCAGTTCTGGGCCCCTCAGTTCAAGAGGGACAGGGAACTGCTGGAGAGAGTCCAGCGCAGAGCCACGAAGATGATGAAGGGAATGGAGCATCTCCCTTATGAGGAAAGGCTGAGGGAGCTGGGTCTCTTTAGCCTGGAAAAGAGGAGACTGAGGGGTGACCTAATCAATGTTTATAAATATGTAAAGGGTGAGTGTCAGGAGGATGGAGCCAGGCTCTTCTCTGTGACATCCAGTGATAGGACAAGGGGCAATGGGTTCAAGCTGGAACATAGGAGGTTCCACTTGAATATGAGAAAAAACTTCTTCACGGTGAGGGTGACAGAGCACTGGAACAGGCTGCCCAGAGACCTTGTGGAGTCTCCTTCTCTGGAGACATTCAAAGCCCGCCTGGATGCGTTCCTGTGTGATCTGATCTAGGTGTCCTGCTCCGGCAGGGGGATTGGACTAGATGATCTTTCGAGGTCCCTTCCAATCTCTAACATTCTGTGATTCTGTGAAATGCAAAACCTGTATATTCTGAAGATACTGAAAATAAAAGGAACAACACAGGCAAGGATGTGATCATATGTGTTTCTCGCAACCACTTACAGAAACAGTGGAGTTTCGGAAATACTAATGAGCTGTCTTGTGAGATGTACACAGAAAATAATTCTGATATAAATATTTTTCACCCTAGGATTTATTATTAATTAGTTTCAGCACAGAGAAGTCTTAACCTGACAGTGAAGTAAGTTAGATGACTTGAGTCATATTCTCCACTGCTGTTTTCTATTATTTTAGCTTATAGAAATATAGAATAATTTGGTCAGGAAGGGGTGGTCAGAGGTCTCTAGCCCAACTCCCTGCTGAAAGCAGGTCTAATCAGATCAGGTTGCTCAGGACCACACCCAGTTGGGTCTTGAACACCTCCAAGAAAAGAGATCCCACAACCAGTCTGGGCACCTGCTCCAGTGTTCAGCCATCCTTCATGGTGAATTTTCACCCCCTAATATATAGTCAGAATTGCATTTATTCAACTTCTCTATTGCCTCTTGTTCTATCGTTGCCTCTTGTTGTTCTGTCTCTCTATTGCCTCTGAGAAGAGCATGGCTCCATCTTCTCTGCATCCTCCAATCAGGTTGTTGCAGATAGCAATAAGGTCTGCCTTAACCTGCTCTTCTCTAGGCTGAGCAGACCCAGGTCTCTCTGCCTCATGTGCTCCAGCTCCCAAGCACTGTGGTGGGATCTTTTTCTAATCAGGATTCCAAAACCAGACACAGGTTTGGGATTATTTGAGAATACACACTTGAAAAGACTGCTGACTGAAGTACAGCTTTAAAACACACACTGAGAGGAAGACAGCATTAGTATCCTACATTTTTGAAAATCCGTATAATTTTTTCAGATTGCATTTTCCTAATTAAGTAATTTAAAGATTCAAAATTAATCTAAATAAAAATAAAATACCGATAGGAATTTTTGAATAGACTATTATGTATGGTCATAAACAATACAGTTCCAAACAATGCCGTGGACAGTAACATGCCAGTAGAATTTAAATAAATCCCAATTATACATCTTTTAGGCACTAGACAAATAAGACATTACGACAAACATTCCACAAGATATAAATAATGCCAAACAGAATGTCTATGGAGATCACTGCAAAGGCTGGTTTCCTGCATCCGTAAAATCAAGTTTAAATTATGTTCTGCATGGGCCTTTTATACGTGGTACTGTTACCATGAACAATCAAATTCCATTACAGATCTATGAGCAATTGTTTTCTTTTTTTTTTCTGAGAGTGAAAAAATATGCTCTTTAAATAGATTTTCATTTTTCTTTTGATTTTACAATATTAATACTGATAGACATGAAAGGTTAGCTGAAAAGGACTGATATAGCATTTCTATGCATTTTTTTATCTCACCTTAGACTTAGGACATGATCTTTAATCCTGGTTCATACAAAACTTCCCTTGATGCACCTTGTTGCTTTGGCGATGAACAAAAATTTCAGAATCAGGTCTACTTTGAATTTATCTTTTTTTTCTTGCTATATCCAGTTTCATGACTGATGAATTGTCTTTAAAGTGAATACTGAAAGCAATGCATGTGAGCTGTCCCTTCCTTGGAAGTCAGCTTACACATTAACAGAATATAGATTAAATGTATTTAATTACAAATTACTTATTACCAACTACAAATTACTATAATTGCGTTAAAAGAAGAACAAAGTAATGCTCAGGCCTCATTACGTGTACATTTTGGGACTGGTTTTGTTTCCTCTTTTACTCATTGTGGGTCAACTTAATTAGAAGTAACTTCTCAGAACCACATCTACTCATGAAACAAGACCAAAAAACCGAAAGGACACGGGACTTGCAAGGCCTTTCAGCACATTTCCACTTTTCTTTAGGACCCCCCTGAAGAAAAGACTGATCTTTGACAACATTACTTTATATGAATTTACACCATGAACTTTCAGCAAGAATTGTCAAATTTTGCAGATTTTCTGATGTTTTTCACCTCAAATGATGCATTTCTCCCATCCACCTGGAAGTTGACCAGGATTTAACTTCCAAGTTTTACACTACTTCAGTCAGGCCAGACAAGGATAAACTAAAAACACTTAGCTTCTTCCGCCTTCAGTGGCAATTGACACCGGATAAAAATGTTTCCTGTTTGCAGCAGTTTAAAGTACACCATTTTTCTAAGAGCAGAAGAGAAGAACGAGGCATTTCCAGTGCATCTGGTAAACAGAGTGGTGAAGAGGTCACATCTGCTTATCTACTGCCAGGCTTGTCTGACAAGTGACAACTTTTCCATGTAATATTTAAATTTGTTTGCATTTAAGTTGGGTAAACAGGAGAATCTGTGCTTTTCCTGCTCTTAATGGAAGCGTTTTAGCACACTAATGTCCAGACATCATTTAAGATTTTGATGAAGTACTGTAGAAATCCCATAGAAAATGATGAAGTTTGTTCATGAAAGTGGAGTGTCTATTTAACTCCAGTATCTTCTTTCAGTTTACAAGGACTTTGTCCTTTTTGGGGAAAAAAAGTGTTATGGAAAAAGGAACTTGAACTTACATTTAGATTTTGTTAACTGGACTACTTCTTTACAAATGTTTACTCTAGAAAAGTCTGGACATCCAGCTGCCCAGTTATGGCAGTCAATTACTCACTGAGTGAGCCCTGCCGCTTCCTCTGAAGTCAACTGGAACGGTGAGCACTCAGTGGTGTGAAAATCAGGTCAGGTTTTTCTCCTTACTGTTTGATAACTTTTTAAAGTTATTTTTAAATGTTTACTAGATGACAGATATATACAATTTGATTTATAGCATCTTCTGCCCACCCCTCACTTTTTTTTCTTAATCAGTACTGTTTTTTTCCTCTCCCCCACCCCAATCATTCTACACCCAGTAAACCATTCATTTCAACATGCAGTTCTCAGAGCTACAGAAAATTGTTAACTCCCTTGTGGTACTATGCTGAATATCAGACACAGCACATGACGTAAACCTTGGTACAACATAACTTTAAAATATATGTTAAATTTGACATTCCACAAGTGTGTCATCAAATGAAACCTTACAGACAGATGTTCAAATTTGGTAAGTATTTTCTGAGTGAGTGTCCTAATCCTGGAAGCATTTAATTGTATGCACTCAATGGAATTTGTTACTGAATTTAACAGAACCAAGATTTCATCCTCTGACTCACAGCAGCTACACTGGATTAATTACAGAAGCTAATTTTAGGCATCTACATGTAACTTTGCAAAAACAATATACTCATTAGTATTTATGAACACAAGCGTTTCTACAAAATCATTCAAACTTTTTTTTTTAACAGCAACAGCATGAGGAAGAAAAATCATTAACTCTCTCAGTTTCAGTCACAGAAATAAATTGTTTTCAGCAATACTTGTGTGACTGGATTTGTGCAGGTGTAACAGAACAGAACTTGCCAAACCTCTATTACAGGAAAGCATGAGAGAATAAAATTAACAATATCTCTTTTAAAACCTAATTTAAATTTTCTAATCCTTATGTTTTTGGAAACTGGTCTAAAAATAAAAATATAAGCACACAAGACTTTTACTTCCCCCACACCCCATTTTCCTTTCAAAACTAATGGAGTACATTGCCTTTACAGTCAACTAATCTCTTTTCATCAAGTCATGTTGACTACTTCTTCCCTTTTTTTCCTAGAATAAAGTTACCATCTTGTAGAGATATATTTGGTAATGTGCTCAGCTTGGTAAATCTTAAAATGCAAGTATTTCTTTTACAAAGGTGATTTTCAGTCTTTGCAGTGACTGCTGCTCAGTGCATATTTTAAGATTTGCAAAAATTTTATTTCCTGAAATCTAATAAGCTTATGATATTAGTATTCTCCCAGCCAATTTGTTGGAATGCCAGTTTTCAGCTACTAGATCCACATTTTCCTATTCTCACATTCTCAAGTTTTAGTAGTATGCAGAACTAAAAACCAGCTTTAAGTTGCTGTAGATCATCGCACCAAGTTTATGCTTAAATCAACCTGTCAGTGGGCAACAGTACTGAACTTTTCGACTTGCAGAATACAGACACTTTAATTTTGACACAGGTGGGCTATTCTTGGGACAATATTTGTGGTAATCTCATTTGGTGTCAGTTGAGGGCTTCCCAGTCAAGATGTAACTTTGCCTGCTCAACATACTTTCATGTTCCCTCAAGTGTTTGCAGCTCTCATTCTATCCAAAATAATTTCCAGGGCCAAATTTTTCACTCTACTAATACAACCATCTGCTGATACTTTCCTTTACCCTCTACATATGTATGCAGACCTCAAACTGCTACTCTACTCACACGTGCCAAAACCCACATCAACTTTCCAGAATCCTCCTCCTGATCATGTCTCCATTGCCAGCTGCAGGTTAAATTAATCTCTTCACCTCTAATATGCATTCCATGAAAGAAGTGAGCAGTAAGCAATCTGCATGAATAATAGGAAAGTTATTTTCATCCATTTTCAGCTGAACAACTGAAGAGAAATTTCTCAAATGCATTAGTAGTATTCCTCTTTCTTGCATACACAGTGATCTCTGTACAATCATACTCTTCCAAAATCACAGTACTATCACTTACAGGAGTAAAAGTATAAATATAAATATAAATGTAAATATTGAAATGTCAAAAATTTGAACGTTTCCAGTTTTGTTTTTTTTTTTTCACAGAATATGGATATGTTCATTTTTTCCCCTCGAGTTAATTAGCTTTCTTATTTACAAGGAAACTTGTAGTTTCACCCTGGCTGGCAGCAAAACACCACAACACTGCTCTCCCACCTTCCCCCTTTCCCCCTGCCGGGGTTGGGCAAAAGAATTAAAGGGGTAAAGGGAAAAGAGATTCATGGGTTGAGATAAGAACAATTTAATAACTACATTACAATAATATTGGAAATAATAATGATGATAATAATAGTTATATATATATCATACAAATGAGCAATACACAGTGATACTGCTCACCACCCAATGATCAAGGCTCAGCCTGTTCCCAGATAACAATCCCGGAGCAGGGAGAGTCCTGAAACTGCAATCCTGGAAAAGAGATAAGAGCCCGAGTTTCCGAGAGACTGAGACGACCCTGAGAGAGGGGTGACCTAGAGGGAGACAACTCAGAGCAAGAGAGAGAACTTCTAGACAGAGCCTCATTTATACACTGGCCATGACGTGCATGATATGGAATAGACCATTGGCCAATTTGGGTCTCAGTCCTAAAGCTAAGACGGAATCCTACGTTAGTAACTGGGGCTGTGCTCCCTCCCAGCTTCTCCTGCACCTGCAGACACTGGCTCAGCAGAGAGGCTGAAAAGTCCTTGACTGTCCCGGCAGTGACTACAAACATCAGTATGTTAACAGCCTTCTTCTCAGTACAAATCAAAAACACAGCCTCTTACTAGCTACTATGAAGACAGTTAACTCTGTCTCAGCTGAAACAGGACAGAACTCCATGTTCTATTACCATTACAAGATTGTCACTTGGGTAAAATATCAGAGTAGAGTAGATTTGTAAAAGTGTTGTGAATAATTACTCTAAAAATAACGTTTTTCTTGGATACAGCTAAAAGCTTAAGTGGATATTAAATTAACATTCTCTGAAGAGTTACACAAATGTTAAAATTTCTTTCAACTCCCGCGGGAAGTAAGAAAATAAGCACTGTTATTTCTATTTTATGGCTAAAGAAACACAGACAGAAGTTAAGTGACTTGCCCATAGCAATGCTGTGAATCAATGTCAGTGCCAGGACTAAAATTTATGAGTTCCTTTTTCCTACCAAGAATGCTAAAGCACACACTGCTCTTTAAAACATATACTATTTAGTATTTATTACTAAAAAAATATGCTGTGTGCACCTGGAATTGGATTAGTACAAATATGAGTTAATAGTTTATAGGTGAGTTGGTAGATGGACAGAAATACTAGTTTGGCTACTGAATTACAGCTTTACAGTTATGCATTCTAGGCCAAATTAGTATTCTGATAATCATTTGCCTTGCCTTAAACCTCCTTCCCCCTTAGTTGAATGAGGTCAAGTGACAATCACTGGCATTTGAAAATCACTGCACTGGGTGGTCTTTATTCCTAATGTAGCTATATGTACCCTGTATATTTCAAATGTAACCCCGAGGTAGCTCATTTCTGCTAAAATCAGCATTCCTATTTTACAAATGATATTGTTGTTTTTTTCACCTGTATCCAGTAGTATCTGAAGGCCACAACTGAAAGGGAGGCAGAACTACCTGGCAGCACTTAACAAATGCACAACAACAAAAGGATTCAGGTAGATTAGAGAGAAAAAGAGGAAAGAAGAGCAAAGAAAACTCAAGTTGTTCATGCGAGAAGTCTTAAAGATGGTCAGAAATTCAATCTTTTTATTGCTGCTAGCATTGCTTAATAGACAGCTTTGCCCCTCAACTGACATGCATGCTTCTCCCCTGAAGGCCCAGGCACCAAATTTTCCCTTCAGCCTAGGATGACCCTCTCCAGAGGGTAACATGCAAAAGTTCAAAATGCACTTGTCCATGTCAAAGCTGTGCCTGGATAACTGTCTAGTGCTGGTGCAAAGTGTATGTGCAGTTTAATATATGTATACTAAAAATTAGGCAGTGAGAACAACTTTATCAACAACTGAAAAAATGCAAACTCAGGTAAAGATGCAAAGAAGTCAATGAATTTCTATTGATATAGAAAGAGGTAGGATGGATTATGATGCCTAAGATTAAATATACTTCACTTCATTATGCCTGTAATGCTTCCCTCAAACTCAAATTAATCTCAAACACAGAATTATTTCACACAGCAACTGGTACTTAATGGTGTATGAAAATGTAATTTGGAGTTTGAATTAATCTTGTTAAAATGCTTATCTGCTTACCCGATCAGCTTGAAACATCAGTTAATCAATGAAATATTGATAGTACTGTTCTAGAAGTACAGAATAACCTACCAAAAGTACAGAAAGTATGAGACAGAACATACATGTGCTCTACCTGTTTCAGTACAAACTGGAACAACTCCTCTATGAGAACAGGCTGAGAGAGTTGGGGTTCTTCAGGCTGGAGAAGAGAAGGCTCCAGGGTGACCTTATAGTGACCTTCCAGTACCTGAAGGGGGCTACAGGAGAGATGGGGCAGGACTTCTTAAAAGAGCATGTAGCGACAGGAGAGAGGTAATGGATTTAAATTTTAAGAGCGCAGATTTAGACTAGATATTAGGAAGAAATTTTTCACTGTGAGGGTGGTGAGACACTGGAACAGGTTGCCCAGAGAAGTTGTGGATGCCCCATCCCTGGAGGTGTTCAAGGACAGGCTGGATGAGGCTTTGAGCAACCTGGGCTAGTGGAAGGTGTCCCTGCCCATGGCAGGGGGTTTGGAACTCAATGATCTCTAAGGTCCTTTCCAGCCCTAACCCTTCTATGATTCTATAATATATATCTGCAGGAACTCCATCTCACTACAGGCGATGCTGCACATGACATGTAATATATTCCTGCAGACCAACTATGGAGCATCTTCTCAGTACTGAATAGCTGTGAGACTGAACAGAAGGAAAATAGGAGTTGTTTAAGGGAGGCTGAAGGAAGAGACAGCAAAGAAACAATGTCCAGTTCAAGCCAAAACATGCAAGAACATTACAACAAAAAAAAAAGCTCAAACAAAAGAACACACACACTGAGTCAAAAATTTCTCTCCTACAATTTAAAAACATTTGAGTAGTTTTGTCTGTCCCTGCTACTCCACATGAACTCAGGAATATTTTCTGCTGAAGCACTATGCCTTCTTACACACTGCAAACTCAAGTAAGTACAGATAGATATTACTGCTGTCATTACAAGGCAATTTAAACCAACAGCTGCTGCTAATTTAGTAAAACACAGACTTATCTCCTTTGTGTTTGTATCTCTCTCCCCACTTCTAAACTTACTCTTTTTCAGCTCTGTCAATAATCAATAGAAACCAACTTAATATAAATGAATAAATATGTAAGATTAAGTACTCTAAGAAACTTTTCTGATCATGTTTACAGCAATAACACCACCTGGACTCAGCTTTTGTTTATGAAAGGTTAGCCAAATTGTCTATACATTAAGCCTCTAAGAGCTAATACAAAACAATATAACATCTTTGGGTTTGGTATATGAGGTTTGACTAAATACAATGTTCATGGAAGTGAATATAAATTAGCAGATCATTAAGTCCAAAAGTTTCAAAGATGTCCACTCAATTTGACAATGAAATAACGTTACAGAAGCACCTGTACAAAATATAGATTTCAAAGAATGTCCAACTTTGTGCAGGGCTGCTTCTGTGAGTCCAAAGGCCTCCAAGCAGAGCCAGTAAGAACACCTCAAGGAAAAAAAATTGTCACACTACAGAAGGACTGTATCTCAATAGAGACAACATGACTGTGATGGAGTTATTCTGACTGGTCTGAAGAGACTTCACAACTCTCATGAGTATTGTAACTTCACAACACAGTTGATCTATCATATATAAACTAATCGCAATGTTGCTACTCTTCTTTGGCCAGCAGCCAGGGGGGAAGGCTCAAGGAAACAAAACCAGACAAGACTGAGGTGGAAGAGGGGAAGGAAATTCTGACCTGATAAATAACTTGTAATTAATAAGGAAAGGGCAATTATTTGGGAATTCCCCTCGCTTGAAAGATCTATCTCCTATATCAAATAGAGGAAGAAACAATTATAGGAACTCTGCTAGATCTGCATGCAGATGACTCACTTCACAATCATACAACTACAGTATTAGGATGCAGGTTACTATTAATGCTCTCTATGCAAATACTTAAAAATTTCCTGAGGCAGAAAGCTATAAAACACAGAGCCCAGTATGACAAGCTACATTGTACAGATGGCTAGGTAGCGTCTTGTAAGTCCCCTCAGACACACTACCACTTACACAATTATTTTTTTTTTTTAAATTACATCATAGCTTTATTTTTGCAGGAATGAAATCCTAATTTACAGATTAGTCCATGGGGAATGTAAAATTACATTAATAAGACTTTGCAAGAAAGGAAGTTGCAATTTTAATACATTTTTGTATGCGCTGTAAAGAATCCTCTCTCATTTGACTTCTCCTTTTCAACCCAGTAGCATACCAACCCTCAAGAACACTGTTATAAAAATAGAGAAAGAAAATATTAAAAATCTGAAACAAAAAAAGAGTTGTAAGTTTCACTGACATTGACCTTACAGGAACACAAATACCTGCCACAGAAGGCAATTCAAGTATCTCATGAACATGAATAACTAATTCCTTTCACAGTACCTCTTGAATACAGTTCTTCACCTCCTTATGAGATGCTTTAATTTTAATTACTTCATATTTTCTATTATTTTTCTTTTATAAGATAAAAAGCTATTTGGCAAGCCACCTGCTTTGATCAAAGTATCTGATTTAAGAGAAAAAGCAAACGAAAACTGAATATTAAATTCTCTGGCAACAAAACATTCTGTGTGCATAAATATACTGTATTTCTTAACATAATTTTTACATTAATGTCTGTTCTTATACAATACCAAGTATTTGCGTTTACTTTTCCTTTGTAATTTTTTAAGCACCTCTTATTCTGGTGTCTGAAAGCTACTGGCATAAATTAAAACACAATTACATCAGAATTTCAACTGCAGATTTCTTCCAAGACAGGGAAAACAAAAAGCAACAACAGCAGCAAAAAGAGACAGCTTGAAAAATTCCATCATATAAGCAAACAGTATTAACACTCCTCAAAACTCCCTATGTAGAGGTTTCTTGCAGTTTAGTATATGTCTATTTTGCACCTCTAAAAACCAGACATGCTGAATGCAGCATATAGGTTGAGCTAATTATCAGAGAGGAAAATGTCTCTGTGGCTCAATCAGGGTGTCACAGAAGCAATATACAAGATTTTAATTAGAAACAGTGCAGTACTGCTAGCCAGATTCTCAATCTCATTTAAGATTTTCCAGCACACAGAGACAGATGTATTAGGAATACAACTACTTGGGACAGAAGCACAGCCAACACAGTGCTAAGGAGCACAGTGGCTTCCCGAACTTTCACCAAGACCAGTCATGCCACTGTGTATCAATCGTCAACGATAAGTAAATATGTTTTAAAGGCATAGTTCCTCATTCAAATGTATAACGGTTCACCCAAAGACTGAGCCCGAGGATTTGCAGATCTCAAAGAGGTATTTTGGATTGTTAATCTATTTGCCTGAAAACTGGGATAATTTGTTTTATTTGGCAACATCAAATCTACAGATAATGAAGTTTTGCAGGAAGCTAATAAATAACTTGATATAGACCGATCATCCAGATCGCACTTCCTCAGT
>NW_010133769.1:960-8100 GCF_000699245.1 Pterocles gutturalis | reverse complement strand
GTGGTTTCTGGGCTGCAAGTGCACGTTGCGGGCTCATGGGGAACTTCTCATTAACCAACAGCCCCAAGTCCTTCTCCTCAGGGCTGCTCTCCATCCATTCTCCTCCCAGCCTGTGTCTGTGCTTGGGGTTGCCCTGACCCATGTGCAGGACCTTGCCCTTGGCCTTGCTGAACTTCATGGAGTTCGCACAGACCCAGCTCTCCAGACTGTCGTAGCTGGTTCAGCATTTTCAGGAGAAGAAATATTAACAGCATTTCCATCTCCTCCATTCTCCCTTGTGGCACAGCACGTTGTCCAGATCCTCAGTAGGTAAGGTGAAGATGGGCTGTTGGTGGAGAAGCAGCTGCTCTTCTCTCAGGTTCCTCATCCTTTCCCAAATAGAAACTCTCCCCAGCATGGAGCAGGAGGCTCTCTGGCTAAAACCACCATCTCATGTGTCACGCTGGGACCTGTTGCCCTAAAATTTCACCGTGGCTTCTGGCAGGGAGGGGAGCAGGAAGACCTGATACCTCCTGGGAAAAGAAACAAAGCAAAACAGAATATTTTGAGCCAGGTTTGCCATCAAATTTTGTACTTCACAGAAGGGCCAGACCCTTTTTCATTGGCTTTGCAGTTCAGTGAAGTCAAACACCTCCAGACTGGTGTTGCCAGCAAACCCTCTTGAGGCTTGTGGTCAGCATCGAAACCAAAGAGCTCATCAGTAAGGAGTAAAACTTTCCAGTCTAGTGCTACTGCAGTATTAAAACTGGCTGCAAAGCAATCAGGAGGCTGAGCAGCAAGTTCCTGTGCTGCCTGAGTCACGCACACATTGAATTTGCCTTGGAAAAGGGCAATTGCCAGCAGGGCCTGCTCAGAAATGCCAATTTGAGTTAAAAACTTCCATCAAATGCCAGGCAGTATCAGTACCTGAATAGTTTCATGCTGGGTGAGCTTTCTTGACATCTTGCTGAGCCAAACGGGGGTGGTTGGCAGGGGAGGACTTTCAGAGAGCTCTCCAGCATGGAAGCGGACAGAAACTGCTGCTTGGGGGAGCTGGTGTGTGCTGGGGTTATGATTAATTCAGGGAACTAACTGTCATTACAGCTTTTATCCTCCCTTTAGCTTCTCCTACTGAGCTGAGCTGTATGGGAGGTGGGAGGCACCAGCCGAGTCCAAGCATAGTGTCCTCCTGGCTGGCCCTGAGCGGGAAGGCTGGTGTTTGCGTCCTTTCCCACCCTGGTGGGATGTGAACCAAGCGCCTCTCTCCTGCCAGGAAACCTCTGGAGCTGTGCGGGCAGGGCTGGGGGAGCACAAGCCCTGCAGACCGGGCTGTGAGTCAGCACAACAGCAGCTTCTGGGCCAACACCCTTCCTCCTCTTGTCATTGTGATGTCCCCAGAGCCCTCCAGCACCAGAGGGGTCGGAGGCTTGTGGGTTTGGTTTCCTGTGGGTCGGGTCCCGCAGCTCGCAGCAGGGGTGTGAGGCAGCCTGGAGCCAGCCTGGCTGGAAAGGTTGGGTGTTGTTGGATGTCAGCTGTGCTCAGTCACTCTCCTCTCCTCCCCCTGTCCCCCTCAGGAAGGTCTCAACGAGCTGAACAGCACAGCCATCAAACCCCAGGTGAAGCCCTGGATCAACCTCTTCCTCTCTGTCTCCCACAACATCGAGGAGGTAAGGCTTAGTGTTCTCCGCTTCCAGACACACTTCGTGCTCTCCAGCCTCTGCTCACCAGCACGGTCACCACAAACCCTGTCTCCATTCCCCTCACTTCTCTGCTGTTTCCTCAATGGAGCACCAGTAAAACACCCAGAACTTGCTCTGCATCCGAGCCTGGAAAGAGGCATGTGGCCAGAGCGGAGCGCGAGGAAAGGGAAGGGGTGCAGCACCGCTCCGTTCCTGTCCTCTAGGCCATTTGCGCTGTCCGGGGCAGGCCACATAAACAACCCTTTCTGTATTTCCATGGCAGGAAGAGTTCAGTGACTACGAAGCGAACGATCCCTGGGTCCAGCAGTTCATCGTCAATCTGGAACAGCAGATGACCGAGTTCAAGGTGAGAGTGGCGCACGGCAGCCCGCCAGCCCTTCGCGTGGCATCTCCCAGCTGCTCCCCTGCCCAGGGGAACGGCAGACAGAGATGTCCCCCGGTGCCTCGCAGGGCTCTTAGAGATCAATCACCCTCTTCTCTGTCAGTTTTCAAAGCCCACTTGCAGGCCCTACGTACCTGCATTGCTTTTGCCGGTGCTTTGTGCTTTCCACTGGCTGAGCGTGCAAGCGATGGGTCTTTATTGGAAAGCTCTCGTAAGCTTGAGTTTTGTGGATCTGTGCTCAGCTGTTCCTGACAATGACACCGGTTTCTGCTTCCAGGCTGGGCTGTCTCCAGTGATTTACGATACCCTCACTGGGCTCATGACCAGTCTCATAGCCATCGAACTGGAGAAGGTGCTGCTCAAATCCACCTTCAGCAGGGTAAGCAGACACTGCTCTCTGTCCTGCAGTCTGGCTTGGCTGCAAACCCTCCCCCGGGAAACCCTCAGGAGAGGGATGGGCCAGGGCGGAGGGAAACGTTACCCTCAAAAAAGTTCTGCCACCACTGGTGGGCAGCTCAGGAAGACCTTGCATTAGCGCAGGGGATCAAATGGATTTTGTGAGGGGGCTGGGAAGAGCTGGCATCAATAAGGAGCTGGCTTTCAAGGTGGGTCTGAACACAAGCCAGCTTAACCTGCAATAAATGGTCCAACTGGAACCCTCCTGCTCGGGGACCTCCTCCTGTAACTTCTGTCAACTGTGTGTTTGGCACAACCCCGGGGCCTGCTCGGAGAGTTAACAGAGCCTCTCTGTCCCCACAGCTCGGTGGTCTGCAGTTTGACAAGGAGCTGAGGTCTCTCATAGCCTATCTCACCACCGTCACCACCTGGACCATCCGGGACAAGTTTGCCCGTCTTTCCCAGATGGCCACCATCCTCAACCTGGAACGGGTGAGCCACACACTGTCTGCTTTTATCGGGGGACTGCAGGAAGACCAGCTGGACACCCCATGGATTTCCTGGGCTCATCCAGGTGTTGTCACACCTCTGGGGTATGGAGGAGCTGGCAAAGCTGCCCCACGCCCGATGGGTGTTTGCCTGCAGGGGTTAGTGGCAGGAAATCCCGTGACTGTAGCCTGTTTGAACTCACCTGGGAGGGTGGCTGGTGCCGAGTCATCTCCTGCAGCTCTCCTCTCTCTCCAGGTGACGGAGATCCTGGATTACTGGGGCCCAAACTCCGGCCCACTCACCTGGCGTCTCACTCCTGCCGAGGTCCGGCAGGTGCTGGCTCTCCGCATCGACTTCCGCAGCGAGGATATCAAGCGGCTGCGCCTGTAGTCAGTCGGTGTCTGGGTCAGCGCAGCGCTGGAGGGAACGGCAGGACGGCTGCAGCCCTGGAGCCTGCCCCGGTCCTGCCCTGGGGTGGGCTGGCTGCGGCGTGGAGTGGGGATGGGGCGATGTCTGCCCTCTTGCTGGTGTTCCTCATCGCAGAGGGCTTTCCCGGGCCTGGGAGGAAGAGCTGCCATCCTTTTGTGGGAGAGGAAACAAGGCAGCAGAGGAATCTCTCACGTTGAGAGCAGCGTGATGCTGTTTCTGAAAACACGTTTCTGGTCTGAAGGACGAGCTGTGCTAGTTCCCACCTCCCCTCATCCCACTGCCCCGCAGGAGGCCACAGGCCAGGAAATTTGGGGGCTGTTGTGGTGTGGTTCAAATATGGGTCTGCAGGGCAAGCGCTGCACCTGCAGCCGGCTGCAGTCGTGGTCCTTCTGTGCCACCCGTTTACAGGTCAGCTGCTGGAGTCCTGCAAATCCTGAGCCCTGGCGCTCTCCTGGTGGCGATGGGGACCATTGTGGAGAAGGGAAAAGAAATTATTTCCTTGTGGGGAGGGTGCTTGGAAATTCCCTAGAAAGCTGCTGTAGGAACCAGGGCTGTGTCCCTGCTGGCTCGCTGCGCTGTGCCTCACCTGGCTGAACAGCCATCACGGGTGGTGTGTGGCCGGGAGAACGGAGGGACGAGAGCTGTTCACCATTTCTCCTCTTCTGCCCTGTGCCATGGCGTCAAGAGGATTTTCCTGCCCACTCCAGCTGGCATTGGGACAGTGAGAGCACCAACACCCCTGAGAGAGTACCTGATGCCAGCCCACTCCTGGGGCAGCACTTCCCTGCTGTCCCCTGCCACCCAGGGCTGTAGGGCCATGCCCAGCCCCTGCAGGTGGTTTCTGCCTTACCCACCCCGGAAGGGCTTTGCCCCCACAGTGCTGGGCCCTTGCTATCCTCTGGGGAGGGACAGAGGGGCATAAACACATCCTGGGAACAACTTTTTTTATTCAAACAGACTGCAGGGACTAATAACTCACTGCAGAAGTAGTGTCTCGGCACGGGACAGGGACTCAGTTCCACATCCAGGTGCATCCTTGGTGCAGGAGCACTGCATGCTGACGGGCAGCACGGGCCCCTGCTGCTGGGTGAGCAGGAAGGTTCCTGCTAGAGGCAGCATTTCTGTGCCACCCGTTTTCCCCTTGGAGAACCACAAAAACCAGAGTGAAACCCTAAAATCAGCCCCCAGGCCCTAGCAAACTGGCATTTGGGCAAGGCCACCCTCCAGGGATGGTTTTGCCTGCCCAGCTTGTCACAGCTTCTCCAGCCTCTGTGGTTCCAGGGGCAAGCAGCAACACAAAAAGGCCCCATCAAGACCTAAGGCAGCTGCTGGAGCTGGCCGAAGGAGCTGCTGCTACAGCAGTGGGGATGTCCCTGCTTTGGAAGGCAGCTGGCTGCTCCCTCCCCTGCCCTGCGGATCTGCCAGGAGTGGGGCAGGGCTGAAGGCACTGCCGCATCCTCTCGGGTGAGCACCGTCCTTTGGATCGCATCCCATGACCTCCACAGAGAAACCGCCCGTGTCCACTTCGATGCTGTGGATGCTGAAGTTACCCAGTCCCTAGGGGGGGAAAAAAAAAATAATTATACATTGGGGCAGGAGCCATCAAGAGACCTGCTCTCATCTCCAAGGTCCTGGAGAGGGCAGACAATCTCCTCCCACTCGTGGTAGGGTGAGATGCTCCTAGTGCTTGTGCTATATAAAGCAAGTTTTTGGAAGCCACCTGTGACAGCGAACCGCTTGGGAGCTCACATCTCACCTTGATTTTTGCTAGAATTTGGTGCAAAGCCTCTTTCTGCCGAGGGGCTTTGGTTAAGACGTAGAGGAAGCCGCCGCCTCCGGCCCCAGCCAAGCACTGCCCATAGACGTAGGGCCGGAGAGCATCCATCATGCGGCTGACAGCCAGCGGCTCACACCCAGGGGCCATGCATTTCTTCTGCTGCCAGTAGCGGTCCAGACACTTGCCGATGAGCGCCAGGTTACCTGCAAGGGAGAGGATATCACAAACTATTTGCCTCTATTGCTTGCCCGAGGGGCAGAAACCTGGTCCTGCCTTTTCTGCTCAGCCCAAGCTAAATTCCTCTTTCTCATCTATCCAGTTCCTCCCAGCTCTGCCTGCCTGACATACCAGCACCTGAGCAGCGAGGCCCTGCACCAAAGCTGACCTGTAGATGAACCTCACAGCCTAACAATATATCTGATATGTGTATTGATCACATATGCAATGGATTACCTAATGAATAGATGCCAATTTATAAAAGCTTTTGTTGTAACGCTTAATAGAGCTTTGCTGTGATGCTTGCTGTAAGATAACAGTTGTGTAACGGTAAGTCTCATTTGTCAAAACCAGATACACCTATCTCAAACCAACAGACAGAAAAGAATTCACAGGGCAGTGATGGGCTTTGCTGAGAGATACATCATCAAGATTACCGGATACTTTACTTCTTAACTTTTTCTTGGGTTCTGGCCAAACTCAATAAAAAGTTAACAAGGAAAAAACCAAAACTACACCAGATGTGTTTCGCTGTTTAAGATAGAAAGTTGTCTATTTGACTGTATAAAAGCGGGGAATGTTTGCAGGGAAATTTGGAAGCCTCATCTATACAGTGGATGCACTGTATAGAGATTTCCCAGTTGTTGGGAAGGGTTCTCTCCAAATCCTCGCTGCAACTGGGCTCCCCGGCGACTGCAGATCTGGATGATGGTAACATGTTATCAGGGCAATTGGTGACGGATCTTTCTGAATCACTATCGCTAACTCTATGTAGCAATGATTAGGTGCATTACCTTATTTTATGCTTGCTAGAATAGTTTGCTTAGTATTTCGCTGCTTTACCTTATCTTGCTTTACTTTCACTGTATTATTTTCCTTATTTTATCACTTTAAACAGAAAATAAGCTTAATTTTTTTTTAATTTGGTGCCTGTGTCCTTTGTGCTAACCCCGTTGATTGGCAAAACATGGCCAAGCAAGCAAACCCGGCCCTGGCACGTTGCTGTTTATTTTTAATCCCCCACAGGAGGAGAATTTGCTTGCTTCAATGCTCCAGCCTCCCCTCCGCAGCATCACAGCAGCCAAGGCTGAATGAATCCCCTGCACGGCTGGGCATCAATCCCATCACAAACAGCCCGCAGAAAATCAACCAGACTCGGTGTCTCTAACCACCTCCACCTTCCTTAAAGTTTTTGTTCAAGCCAGAATTTTGGGTCATTGCCTACAATGTGAGGGTGGGCCTGGAGGAGAGGATTTGAGGCTTCTGCAGCTGCAAGAGCCTGCACCCCCCAGCCTTTGCCACCCCAGGACCACACAGACTCTCCCTGGGGGAGTTTGTGCTGCTTCAGTCATCCCAGGAAAAGGGGCTCGCACCTTGTGTCAAGGCCTGGGCGCACTCCTCGGCGTTGCTCACCAGTGCGTCGGCATTTTGCACGGTGGAGGGCAGCCTGGCGTACCAGTTCCTCACCACGTCCTGCAAGAGGCCAGAATGTCACCGTCACACTCCCGCCGGCTCCAGTAGCACCACTTACCCACACCCCTTTCACTCCCATGGGGGTGACAAAGCTCTGCACCAATGAAGGGGACAGGCACCAAAGGCTGGCGGGGAGCAGAGGGCTGTGGCACCCAGGGACACGTGGGCGTTACCTGGAGCAGGTTGCGGGCCAGGCGAGTCTTCCCCGTGTACACCAGCAGCAAGTGATCGTTGAGGGTCTGGGTGAAACCGTCAGGCACTGGGATCTTCTCCACCTCCACCCTGAGCGGCAGCTGGGG
>NW_010133769.1:0-772 GCF_000699245.1 Pterocles gutturalis | reverse complement strand
TGCTGGCAGCCTTCCCGGCTGCCCGGTACAGCGATGCCATCACTGCTCCCGCCAGGATGCTGCTGGTGCCTGCAGGGAGCACAGGCAGGGTCAGGGCAACGAGGGGGGTGCCCCATGCAGGTGCTGGCAGCAGGAGGGACTCCCCAGCCCTTTCCCTGCAGACTTACTGTCCTGGGTTCAGCTGGGATAGGGTTAATTTTCACAGAAGCTGGGAGGTGGGCATAGCCAAAGGGATATTCCATACCATGCTGATGTCATGTGGGGGATATCAGGGGAAGCTAGCCGGGAGAGGGGTGGGGGTTTTTGTGTGGCATATTGGCAGTGAGGTCTTTCCATTGTGTGTTCATTCTACAATCCTGTTTGTTATTCTCTTTTTCTTGTGTTATATTATTTAAAATCTGTTGGTACCTCAACTCATGAGGTTCCACCTTTTTTTTATTCTTTCCCCATCTTACTGTGAGGGGGAAGGGAGCAGCCCCATGGCACACGGTGGCGCTGGTTGCTGCTCGGTCCTTACCCACGACAATTTTTTGGCACCCAACGTGGAGCACTTACCAAGTCCAGAGCCATGGGGCAGCTTGGACCAGGTGTGCACTTCAAACCCACCCCCGAAGCTCTCCATCAGCTGGGCCCGCAGGGGCTTCTGCGAGGGGAACTGCACAACCTGGCTGCAGACGAAGGCAGCTTTGAGCAAGGCTCCTGGAGACAAGGAGAAAGCAAAGCTGAGACCTCCTGCACCACCTGCTCCCTCATCGTTCCCAAAAAGGGCCAC
>NW_010133768.1:7096-25528 GCF_000699245.1 Pterocles gutturalis | reverse complement strand
GTAAGCAGTGGGTCGCTGGGGGTGGCCCGGGGGGGTGGTGGAGCTGCCGCGCCCCGACTCGGAGCTGGGGGGTGAGGGGGCTCAAGCCATTCCCACCGTCAACGGGGCCGTTTTCAGCCGCGGCCTTCCCGGCCCTTGTTGTGAGCCCCCGCAGTCAGCCTGGCGCTGGGTTTGGGCCTCCTGCCTCCATCAGGCTAGCGCGCCTTGGGCGGGCTTTGTTAGTGGTGGACAGCTGAAATAACCTTTGCGTGGTTTGGGGAGTTAAACGTAAAAGTGTGTACCTGAAAAGGTAGCTAGCTAATTTGGTCTGTGTTATAAGGAGCTTGCAGTGCAAAGAGGCTAGTAACTATGTTAAATTCGCTAGGCCACTGCTGTGCAAGCTACTCCACCCAGTCAGGTCTTTGCTGGTATCAGGAACATGCATGGAAGTCCTCCTCAGCACGTTGTGCCCAGGGAATTAAAATGCAGTTGCTTTATGAGAGGGACTCTTTACTGTTATTGCGGTACTGCTAACTCCATACTTTTGCTTTCCCTTAGAAGTTTAATGTGTATATTCCAATATTAATTACAGTAATTAGTATGTTAATTTTTGAGCTGCCCTGGCCACCACGTGTGTGTCCTGGGTGTGCTGCCGTATTTGGTCATTGATTATCTACAAAATTTCGCTTGCACACCTGCTTATCATTTGTCCTTTCTGTTTAGATTCTGTATTGGTTACACTATCCTAAGCCTCCCATTTTCCTGGTCTTGTGGTCTCCTAGATTCTACAAAGCTGACTGCTTCACTTAGGTGTGTTCATAACCATTGCTTAACAGAATCTTGCAGCATGAGTGGTGGTTCTGCTCCCTCTCCCGTCTAAGACCATTTCAAGGAAGGAGACAATACATAACAGAAGGACTGCTTTGCGTGTTGGCTTTTTTGCCCCCGGAAGAGGCTGCCTCACTTCCTGTAGCAGCCCTCAGTGTCTTTTTTGAGCTTCTCCAGAAGAGAAGCAACTAGGAGTCAAGTGTCAGTCAGTGAGGAAGAAAATGCCATGTAAAACTAACGATGTGCAAGTATTGGATGATTCTGTCTCTGTCATTGGTTGTAAATGGATTCTTGTGGAAGTGTGTAAGAACGGAGAAGGTGTAATTACTTTCACCTAATAATATTATTCTAGTTTCCGGCTATGTTTAGCTACAGAGACTTCATAATTTTCATGTCACTTCCGTGCATTTAGGACCCCTAGAAGTATTCCCCTTGTTTCTACTTGTAGAGCCTCCTCTAGAAATCGCATCTTAGTATCGAAAACGTTCCTTGGCAGCAAGCTACACAAGGTTGCCCTGTTGCATAGAGAGTCAATTCCTGGTTTTTATTCTGTACCTGACTCCTGGTTTTATTTGGTGCCCCATTGCTCTTCTACTGGAATAGGCTGTTAATCTGTATGTTCTTCTTGATTTGTTTATCTGTATATTCTTTTTACCCTAAGTCATTTACTTTACAGACTGACAAAGTCTTAACCTACAAGGTCATTCTTCATGCCTTTGATCATTTTTGTTACTCTTTGGCAGGCTGTATTTAAGATGTGGCCAAGTCCTGCATTTATGAAGTGGCATAATAGTTATTAATTTTATTTTCTATTTCTTAGCAATTTCTGTTTTTTTTATTAATACTCTGTATTGAGCTGATGCTCTCGTAGAACTCTGCCTCACTCTAAGATTTCCCTTGAGAAATTAGGTTTATTTCTCACCCAGACTGAATTTTTTAATACGCTTATTTAAATGTCTAGTCTAACAGTTAGACCTCCATGGATAGTTCTGTGTAGAGCATCAGGAAAGTTCATCAGCACAGTTGAACTGCTGTATGTGGTTTCTTAGTTCCAGAGTAAAATTCACTGGGACAGAAAAAGTGGTCACAACCAGAATGGTTCTGAACTTTAAGCATAAAAAGTCCATTTTAGGGTATGATTTTAAGAAGAAACTCTTAAGGACTTTTAAGCTGAACATGAGCCAGCAATGTGCGCTTGCAGCCCAGAAAGCCAACTGTATCCTGGGCTGCATCAAAAGAAGCATTAGCAGCTGGCTGAAGGAGTTGATTCTCCCCCTCTACTCTGTTCTCGTGAGACCCCACCTGGAGCACTGCGTTGAGCTGTGGGGCCTCCAACATAAAAAAGACCTGGACAGGAGGAGTCCAGAGGAGAGCCACAAAGATGGTCAGAGGGCTGGAGCACCTCCCAAATGAGGACAGGCTGAGAGAATTGGGGTTGTTCAGCCTGGAGAAAAGAAGGCTCCAAGGAGATCTAATAGGAGCCTGCCAGTACCTGAAGGGGGCCTACAGGAGAGATGGGGAGGCACTCTTTATCAGGGAGTGTAGTGACAGGACAAGGGGTAAGAGTTATAAGCTGAAAGAGGGCAGATTTAGATTAAATGTTAGGAAGATGTTTTTTCCTGTGAGGGTGGTGAGGCACTGGAACAGGCTGCCCAGAGAAGCTGTGGATGCTCCATCCCTGGAGGTGTTCAAGGCCGGGCTGGATGAGGCTTTGAGCAACCTGGTCTAGTGGGAGGTGTCCCTGCCTATGGCAGTGGGGTTGGAACTCTATGATCTTTAATGTCCTTTCCAACCCTAACCATTCTGTGATTCTGAATGTGGTATTACTATTCATGTCTTGTTTTTGACATTTTTAACATACAGCTATTTTTTGAAAGTCCTGTATTTCACTGAAACTTGCGTTGTCCATTTCTGTAATTCATGAATTTTCCTTTTTGAATAGAGAAAAAATAAGCGCAGTTCATAAAACAGAGTCCTGTTTAAATTCCCTTTTATTTTTGCAGTAGATGGAATGCAAGCAAAAACAGAAAAGATAAGATCTTCTCTGAAGAATGTTAAAAAAGATACAGGAAAGCCAGACAAACTTAAATATAAGCCACTCACTGGCAAGGTGTTTTACCTCGATATTCCATCAAATGTGATCTCTGAAAAAATAGGAAAGGACCTAAAAGAGCTAGGAGGGGTAAGTTAGTGAGCAGAAGAAAATGTGTGCATGTGGAATGCCTTTTCTGTGTGCTTTGTGACTGCATTTTCATGTTATTTGTTTTTTATATGTGACAAGATTTTGTTTTTTTATGTTTGTCTTAATGTTTAACATGAACAATTAGCTTATCGACAAATTATTTTGTGATGTTTTTGATGGAAGCTCCTTTGCTAATTGTAACAAAATTGTTTATTATAAAGGTTTGTTTTCAGTTGATTAATCATTTGCTTAAAATTTTATCCAAATTTTATAAGTTTAATTGTTTGGGGTGATTTTTTTTCTGCTGCTTCTGGCTATATTGTGGCATGTTTACATGTTACAACTAAAGTTGTTCACCTGAACCTGAAAGAGATTAGAGGAAGTTTTTTGCATATGCTTACTAGAAGTTAGTAACTTCAGTAAGTACTTTCTGCACAGATTATGTTAATGAGTATTTTTAAATGCTCTTATTTAAATGATCAATTGTATAAGCATCTGAATCTTTCTCTAATTCTCTCTTCTGTATGGAAGAAACGCTTTGATACAAGCAAGTACAGGATATCATAGTAACACAAGCAGTGGAATTGCTTAGTCCACTTTAATGTTGAATATTTTAAATTAGTGTAGAGGAATCTTGGCAGTTAAAGTGTTAAACACCCTCTAACCACAGAAGCAAAAGGAATCTGCTTAAATTGCTAGCTTTTCTGAATGTAATACTTTGGCAATGGTTCTTTGACCTCAGAGGAGCGCTGAGCAGTTTTATGAAACTGACATTTGTAAATCAATGCTGTCCGAAATTACAGTAGAGGCAAAGAATACCAATAACATGGTTTCAAGCTAAATGTGTCTCTCTTACATTTAGCATTAAATGAGTGCATGCTATCTTTTATCTTTCCCTCTAAAACAGAAGTTTAGGAATTCATATGTGCAAGATAAGGTTGCAAATCACAGACTGAAAAGGAAGTTTTTCTGTTTCATTCTGAGGAGTATGTGCCTAAATCTAAGGTGCCCCGCACCCTCAAGATTAAGTACCACATGTGTTTTGTTGTTGTGTGCGTTGAGTGCACCCAAAAGCCTGTCTCTCTGTATGGCTTGTTTCTGTAAAAGGTACATAGAGCAGAACTGGAAGGCACAGTTTCGGGCTTCTTGTTAATTCAGTGTTTTTGAACTTAATTATTCTAGAAGTTTTGTCACTTTTCTTTATGCAATGTGAAATTGAGTTACTGATTAATTGTCCTGAAATAATTGCTTGCTTTATATCTTTATATTTAGAGAGTGGAGAGTTTTCTTAGTAAAGATATCAGCTATCTGGTGTCTAACAAAAAGGAGGCAAAATTTGCACCAACTCTTGGGCAGATTTCCCCTGTTCCTAGCCCAGAATCTGCACGTAATGGAGGAAATAGTTCACCTCATCCTAGCAACCGAAAAGATCGACATGACGGAAGTTCATTTAAGATAGTAGATACAGTAAGTTTCTTACTAATAATACTGCAAATTGGGTACAACCCATGGGATATGCTCTTACAGTTTTTCTCCTATCCTGTTTCCTAAAGATGGCAACAGGATAAAGTGTTGGGTTTTTTTGTTTTTAACAGGTCATATATACTTTTAAACTACTTCAGGCTAACTTGTTAAACGTAACTAAAACTGATTAAGCAAAGTTTTAAAAAATGATTTTAAAAAAGGAGCTTTTTTCTGCAAATAAGCAGACTACACTAAAATCTGTGCTAATATGGTATACCTGACTTTAATTGAAACATTGACGTTGTTATGCTTGACAACTGGATTAATATGGTTAGGCTTGTGATGGCATCCAATGGTTCCTTAGCATGCAATGGTTCCTTTAGCAACACAGCCTATTATATCTGGCTGCTGTGATGTTGTTCATATAGATATCTACAGAAGCACTCTTTGATAGTAGTTCAAGGCAATAATTAAAATCAAACATTATGAATATTAAGTTTTTCTGAGCTCTTTCTTAGGGGGTCTTGTTAATTGCAACAGTTAGTATCTGAATTTGTGCGGGTTTACGTGAAGTTTCTTACGTGGGCAAGCCTTGTGTCCTTTCAAAATACAGTTGGAAACAATTAGCTGTACTATACATGTGGTACTTAGAAACATGACTGTGAGCCAGTCTGTGGGCTGGTCTTTAACTTGGATAGGTGAAGGCATACTCATTATGAATAAATGGCATACAATGCAAAAGCTGATGTACTGATGATAGAAAAGATTGGGATAAGAGATGGAGTCTGCGATTATATTAATGACTGTTAGCTTAATTTTGACACAAGTTCAGCTGATGAAACCTCATCTTTTGGCATGTGCCACTGGCTGCTTATTCCCACCATCTGTGTTGTTCTTGCAATAACATTGCTTCAGCCATGAGGTGACATGCTTTGGCTAAAAGTTATTATGTGTTGAGATTTTTTCTTCTTTTTCCCCCAGACTGTATCAACTGTAACCTTGTGGGGAAGATGCAAATGAATGAAAAATAGCAGTACAGTGAACAGAAGGAGATTGTCATAGCTAAAATACGTATTTGTTAGCAATGATGTAAATTGTCTTACCTTTAGTTTTTTTGAAATGAGTTCTTACTTGCTCGAAATGTGATTGTTTTAATCTAGGTACGTATGAGCAGAGGAAAATCCTTAGTTGAAAAAGCAATCAAAGAACAGGTAAGCCAAGTAATCAACAAATTTGTGCTTGAGAAACTTTGGTTTTGCTCTTCTAGGAAACAAGCAGTAGTAAAAGTCGCTTTAGTGGTCTAAGAGAGAAATCCCTCATGGAATGTTTAGGCAGAAGTCAAGGGATTGTCCTAAGTAAACTGTCAGGTCATACTTTCTGGGTACTTACTGAAGAATTGAAAGTCTGGGGAGTCTTATGACCAGAATTATAATTTATCAGCATTGCTAATATAGCTAGCATTTGAGCGGTGCTTATAAAGTTAATGTGTAAATTCACTGTCTTCAAATCTTACTGTAAAATGTGACCACAGAGAGCAGTTTTGGCTTTTTGAAAGGTTAAATATAATCTTTTGATGGTGAAGTGCTGTGACATGGAGGTGGAAAAGTCAGTTGAGGAAATTGGTAGTCTTTTGGCCAGAAGGAAAGCATATGCACTTTGATCTCAGCTTTCATATTACATATTGTAATATATTTGTAATTATTTAACATAATCTACTATATATTGCTTAAAATTACTACTATAATGTATTGTTTGCAGGACTTAATCCCCTCTGGTAGTATACTATCCAATGCCTTGAGTTGGGGAGTGAAGATACTTCATATTGATGGTAAATATTTTTGTTTGATGAAGCCTAACTTGAACTTGAAACATCAATTTTATTATTCTCTTGTTGAATTCAGAACATTAAAAATGACAAATTACTTGAAACATACAAAAATAAACTCAGCTGAGTATAATTCTCCCTCTTTTTGCCAGATGTTAAGAATTACATTGAACAAAAGAAGAAGGAGCTTTACCTAATCAAAAGAGCAGGCAGTTCTTTTAAAGATGTGGTAAGTGTCTCTGCCATTTGTGAAAATGCCAATTGTTTCATTAACTGAGAAAACACCGGTGTACTAAATACTACCTACTGTGAAACTGACAGATTTTATTTTAACAAATTCTTGCTCATGTTGAGATTTTCAGACTAGTATGTTTTATGAGTTGATTTTAAAACCATCTTTGAAAAACAGAAAGTATTAGCTATACGCTTCAGCATTATTCAAAACTAAATTCTGTAGTAGCATTGATTAAATAACATGTAGACCTTTGTTCTTGCAAAGGATATCTAAGAATCAAAAGTATTGAACTGTCTGAAATTTGCATTCTGTCTGCTTCAAAAATAACTTTAAAAAACTGTATCTTGGTTTGTAGATGTAGATTGTGGTTAAGTTCCCTTGTCTAATTTTCCCTATGATACAGTGATTAGAAGCCCTTTCCTTTTTATGGAGCATTTTGAAGAATCACAGTTATGTTTCCTGAAGAAGCTGTCTCTAGGGAATCTGTGTCAGTTCCTCAATTCTGCATCTTTTCCTTCCTAGTCTTGTAAAGAAAAAAAGCATCTTTGAGCTATTCTGCCAATAATGTGCTGTTGGCATGTGAAAATCCCAATTTCTCCAGATTTTAGTGTATGCTATAGTGAGACATTGAAACTGTTTCAGTTGCTTGTGTGCTCCATCTGCAGTTGCTCTGTTATTTAAACACCCCAAGTTGTGCAATTATCTAGTCTAGGCAGGTGTCTGTGATAAGAAAATGGAAAGATACCATCTAGTCTGCATTACATTGTTTTAGAATGCAATATTGGCTAATTATTGAGGCCCCATGAAATACCCTGCGTAGTCATCAGTGTATCGGTGTTCGTGCATGGCAGAGTGTGTTGTTTTGGTGGTTTTTTTCAGGTAGTATAAAATGAGTTTTCAAATTAGAATAATTGTTTTAATTGGAGAATATTGCTATCTGCAGGTTTTGGTGGCATTTTAGAGCTTGTAGTTAATTAGCATTTGTAAAGTGTTGTAAAAATGTTATCTATATTTAAGAAGCAGCTTTCAACCATGGCAAGGTATTTTGGGGGAGGAGAGAGAGTAAATGTATATAAATTTACCTGTGTGGTTTTTTGTTTGGTTTTGGTTTTAGGAAAAATAGATTGAAACATCTAAAGGAGAATTTTTTTTCTTCAGTGTAAAAATAAATATTTTTTTGGGAAACATGTCACCGTATTTCTGAAGTACTAATGAGCTTAGTTTCCTGAAAAATTTATTGTAACGGTGTGTGTGAAGTCATGATTAACACAGGGAGACCCTTGTAGCTTAAAATTAGCTACAGATAAATCTTTAAAATGCAGAATAATATTCACAGGGATTTTATGCCTTCTCTCTTTTTTTTTTCAATAGGGAAAAGAAGTTACTGTTCAAAAGTCAAGAAGTAAGTATTGCAGTATTTGTAGAGGTTTCTGTTTTGCGTTATATTCTGAATGCTTGAAAGTGTACTACAGGTCTCGTCTGGTCAGATGTCCTACTGTATTCTAATTTGTAAGTCTAAGAAAAGCATGTAGAAAAACCTCATGGAAATCAAGAGTTTGTCAAAACATGTACATAATGAGTTCTAAAATAATGTCTGCTTATTTATTCAGCTACTGGAGTATCTTTCTGAATGAAGAAAAGTATTTGTTAATTTCCTTTTCTCCTCCCTTGGGCAGGTAGATTGAAAAATCCATTTGTCAAGGTGGAAGACAGAAGTCGGTAAGTGTTCTCTTCATGCATTCAGTAATGTGGTTCTCAAGCTGACTAATTCAGGAACATTTAGTATGCCTTGAGGAAGTGGCCTTCAGATTTCAGTTTCCTTCAACTTCCTGACTTTAGATACCAGGCATACTGTCCTCTTATGAGGTACAAAATTATAATCTCTGCATACTCTGGGTAGGTATCTGTGTTCAGCCACTTGAATGGGATTGAGCAAGTAGTAGTATAGTAGGGAATATTTGCAATAGGTAATGGAAGTGGAAAGCTAGCATGTAGCTCCAGTTTATAGATTGAGTGGGTTCTTTGGGTTCCTTTCTGCCAAGAGCCATATGAATGAAAAGGAATCCTGGAGGATTTGAACTTTGACATCTTTTCTTAGATCCAGATCCTGTAGCCCAAAAGGCCAATGAAACTTTGTATACTGAATTACAGTCCTATAGTCCCAAGTCAGTATCATTCATCTCCTGCAGAGACTGTTTAGATGTAAGGAAAGGGAAGTTTTTATAATTAAAATCATCCCTTGAAATTTGGTTTAATTTCCTGTTCAATCATTTATTTTTAAAAGGAAAAAACCCTAGAAATCTGATTTCAATACCCAAAATAGCATGAAATCCGATACTTTCAGAATTTAAACTTTTCAGATCTTTCTGGTTCTGTAATCAGTCAGACCTGGTTGTGTGGGGAAATATCAGTTTGCCAGAAGTTGAGAGAACAGTGAATTATTAAAAAGTGCAGTTCTGCACTGCATGTTTTACACCTTTAAATTCTTAACTGTCTTCAGCTTTATGATGATGTTTATAAGCTCCAAATTCTTTGACTTGATTTCTTTGACCCTTTCCTGAATTAAAAACAGACCTGGTCTTACACTGAGTTACTGTAATAGGTATGAGGGACATGAGGATAGTAGGAAGAGTTGGACAAACTAAGTACAATAAATTTGTGTATAACTATGTGTGAGTTGGGCTTCTGAATGTAGCCAGGTACTAAACACCTGAAGTACTTTTAAATGTTTATGTAACATAAAGTTTTTTAATGTTTAGATGTTTATGCAGTGTTAAGTAGCAGTTCAGAAGGAGAACAACATGCTTAGCTGTCCCTGTGGCATTTTCCAGGCTTGGCTCTTTCTCTAGTATCTGGGTATTTTGCATTGGAATGTGGGGAAAAAAATCAGGCTGAACTCTGCCATCAGCATTTCAGTCAAATGATTCCGTATGTGAACTTTTGGCATGCCCTATTTTAAACATTTTTAATATATTCAGAGTACTGGTGTGGTTGCTAGTTCTAATGTCTCTTTAAGTACAACAGTGTACAGGCAGATTATCTTTCTGGAAAGTTAAAAGGTCAGTTTTATATTTTGAATGGTGAATTGATTAAAATTTATCAAAAAGGAAGAAAATGGTAAAACTGAAAAAAAAAATTAATGCAGTGGATGTTAGGAACTGCTGTAGTTACTTCTCAGGAACACAGATGCACCATCATCTGAAATGTTCTTAGTTTTGTTGGTTACCCAACTGTCAACAATAAATAGGCATGAAAGCCATACCCCAGGGAGCGTACAAGGTGGCTATGGAAATTCAAGGCAAATCTGTTTTGAGAAAGTGTCAAATTTATAGGAAGGAATTACTTGTTCTAGGATATTTATCTACTTATCGTTCTGTGTACATTATATGTAAAAGAGAAACACTTTTTCAAGATTTTTGACCTGATTGCAATTTGCACTATAAACTCCTTTTTCCATTTCTGATCATTCCAATGTACTTGTTTTGTCTAATTACAGCCACTACCGACCATTTTATCTGCAGTTACACAGTTTTCCAGTTCTGAACTACTGTGTTCCAAAACCGTATAGTCCATTTGAGGTGGATAAGAAGCATCCTTACGGTCAAAAGCAAACTCAGTCTAAGCAAAGGTTTGTTGAAAACTTGTTATTGAGGTGTGGATAGAGCGTGGTTCTCTAAAATAATTCTAAAGTAATTGTTTTCTAAAATAATTGTTCTGCTTCTAATTTTCTGTGATACTTAATACTAATAGCCATGTCTCAGCTGATGTATCTGCTGCACTGTAACTGTTGGTGTCTGTCTATCTTTCTGTCTATCTTTATCCTGTCTTTAGTCCTTTTTTTGGACATACAGATGCATTCATCCAAAAATGTGGCCTTCTCCTATCACTGTGGGTCAGCATAAGATATTTTTTTCCTTTCTGCCACTGATTTCTTCTTTGTCCTCATCTTGGATGCCATCCAGTAAGTATTTTACAGGAAGTGGATTTCTTAAGACTTCTTTTGATATATGACAGTATAAATCTAAAGTAGGCAGTTAAAATTTTTTAAAACAGTGATATTCAGTCATAGTGCAGAATCGCTGATAAAGAATGCACATTGTTGATAAAGTCTTACTGGTAGAAATTAGACTTTGCAAATACTGCTTAACCTCTTAAGAGATGAAAAGTTGGATGCCAGCTGCCCAGTAGAATTGCAGTTAGTCTTACAAGTGTTTATGTGATACATTTTGGCATTCAGGCTCTGTTTGAGCACTCCAGATGCAGTTAGAACTTTTGGTAAATCAATTATATTATTTGAGGCTACTTGGGAGTCCTAATTACCTGGTTTTTTTGTGGATCAAACTGTTGTTTTGAATTTCTTCTACTTACCGTATCTGGAGTATTAATGATTCTTTCATTGAATTCTAAAATTGATTCACGTGAGAGACAAAAGATATTTAGGTGAAAGGTAGCTTTGCTATACGTAGAACTTTCTGTATCTAGTAACTTTTGCTGCTTTTCTGTGCTTGGACTCTAAGACTTATTTAGGTGTGATATTTGTTTTCTTTATAAAATAGCCACTCCACTGTTCAGCTTCTGTCCAGACTTCACCATTATTATAGTGATGGAGGTTTTCAGCTGATGTTACCATGACTAATTTCTTTTCTTTTTAATTGCAATGGATGTTGCGGTATGAAAAAACAAAGCAACTATAATACAGCAGTAACTCTTGCAATAATAAGGCAGTTTCTGATGGTGTCTCTTCAGAGGAGGTTAGAAAGGCTCATTCTTTTTAAAGCATTAAAAAAAGGATGGAATAAAGGTAATATTCTTTTCATTTGTATAGATTAAGGAATATGACATTAAAACTTTCAGGAGTTATGTTTGAATGAATATTCCTATTTAATCTTTCCCATTGGCACGTGCCAAAGAGATACTTAGGTGGGAGATTTACACGCCGAGTATGAAATAATGTGAGGAATGTCAGTTTTGGGAGAGAGAAATGAGAGTGCTCACTTGTTTTATCTTTGTCTGTGAGAAAAGCTTGTTGAAGCGAAGTTGCCCAATGCAGAAGCAAGTAGAATTGACAAGACCTGCAGACATTATTGAGTCTTCAGATTATAAATTATGTTGCTTCTATCGTGCTTTACTGGTTCTCTGTGATTTTTACAGTTCCAAAGAGGGAAGGTGAAAAAAGCTAGTATAATAGTAAAAGTACAGAGTTAGGTGGAGCCTATCCTGTGGAACCCAATAAATGGTGGGGCAGGTGTTACCAATTCAGACTTGTTGATTGAAAGGGATTGTTGAAAGCAGCCTTAGTATGGTGATACATTACTATACTTTGTAGGTTAGAGCTTTTTCAGGACAGGTTTTTCATGTAAGTTCTGAGCTTACATCTCTGCAGATACTTGGTAGAGACTGTCAGAATAACTTTTGGCTAGACAGTGAGATGGCACTATTCTTCTGGAGTAAAAGGGAAGTAGAGGTTGATGGTTCTGCTTTACCACTGGCACATTATCCTTAGGCGGTTTAATAGTGAATTACAGCAAACAGTAGCTCTCTCCAGATCAGTACTCTGAAGTCGTGGAGCAGATATTGAAAACCTCTTCATGTTTTAATCTCTTAACAAGAACTTGAGGTTCATTTACTCGTATTTACACTTAGTCTGTACCTTGAAAAACAGGACAAAACAGCATTTGGTCAGCATATTCAAAACCTACATATAACCAGCAAATATGACTGTACTTCTACCAATGAATGAGGGCTTATCTGTTAGACCAATTGTTTTTGCT
This sequence comes from Pterocles gutturalis, assembly GCF_000699245.1. Taxonomy (NCBI): domain Eukaryota; kingdom Metazoa; phylum Chordata; class Aves; order Pterocliformes; family Pteroclidae; genus Pterocles; species Pterocles gutturalis. The sequence continues at coordinate 13,244 of NW_010133768.1, read as the reverse complement.
GGGTGTATTCTTGGCACGAAAAATACTGACAGTCAAATGAGATGTTAAAGACTCTTTTTCTCTTTTTTTTCTAGTTTTGATTTTATCAAACCTTCTTTTCTTTTATCAGCTATGCACAGAGATTTCAATATGTCCTTTGATTTGTTAAGTGAGATTTTTGTTTGGCAATTTTGCATTGTTTATTCTGAGTCAGTGATAGTAGTACATCTGTACTAACCTGGATGTTTTATGCTTCTGTATCGTTCCACTGGGTCTGCCTGTGTTCTTCAAGTAATTTTTTTTTTAATAAATGCCTAATTTCTCTCTTTGTTTTTCCTAAGCATTGACTAACATAATGTAAATAGTTTGAGGAGAGATAAAGGGTTTTTAAAATTATTTTTAAGTGAACAAGAATTAACATACTGTGAGAGGCGAGTCTGGAGCTCAGCTCCATATTTGAGACTCATTAATATATCTTTTCTGTTAACAGAAACAAAATAAGTAGTGACAAGGACTGTGGAACTCCTGTTCAGCTCCCTCAGAAGGATAAAAGAAAGAGAGGATATTGTGAATGTTGTGGGAAGAAATATGAAGATCTGCAAACAGTATGTGAAATGTCAAGTATATGCTCTGATACAGCCATATCTCTCAATTGTGGTTACAACTGTCATTTCTACTTGCTAGTTTGATGTATTTTTTTATCTTAAAAGATTTTCTGAATATCTCCTAAAAAGCAGCAAGTGGATATTGCTTTCCTTTGTAGGTTTTAGTTCTTGATTGCTGCTTCTGCATATGATAGCTGAAGGGACTAGTAGTTCATGTCTCAGAGGCACTGGTAATAAATTAATGATATTTACTTACTACTTCATATCATACTGTTGACTTGTATATTCATAGCTGTACTATTAGTTTTGTTTCATGTTTTTTCTTTAATTCCAGCATCTTGAAAGTGAACAGCACCAAAATTTTGCACAAAGCACACAGTATCAAGTTGTTGATGATATAATCTCCAAGTTTGTTTATGAGTTTGTCGAATACAAAGATGATGCAACAAAAATAAAAAGGTGAGTTACATGTTCTAAATTTTAAAGACTCTGAGCTAAGACATTGAACATCAAGATACTTGGTTCTGAAATTCTGGATCTGGTGCAGAATAAATTCATATTTTTTCAGTCTGAAATAAATCGCTGAAATTTGCAATTCGGTTGTACCTGGCAAATCAGTTCTATAAAGCAGAAATGAGGAGGAAAAAAAAATGTAGATGGCATCACAAGAATATTAAACTGAAAGAAGTTACCACAAGTTGTCCTCAAGATCTACTGTGCTAAAATATTGCTGACAGAAGGACATCAATGTCTGGATATCTTCCTCTAAAAACTTTCTGTTGATCTTAGTTGCCTAAGAACAGCAAATTATATCCTCCTCAGTCTGATCTCCTTACCAGTGGGAAAACTTTTCCTGGTCTAATCTAGATCTTCCTAGCTGTACTCTAAGCCTCTTAGTTTCTGTTCTGCCTGTGCTGGACAAAGAAAGCAGATGTTTTTCCTTCCTTTGTAGCTCAAAAGCTTAAATGGGCGAGAAAGACTTGTTTTATGTCTTAGACTGTAGGGACCAGTGTTTTTGTTACTTGGAACAGTAACTCAATTCAAGGTTGCACTGATTTTTCACAAATGAGAGATGAGGAGTAACTTTCTAATTTCTTTAAAAAACAAAAGCTATTGAAGAAATAAAAAATATTCTTAGCGAAATCAAAGGAAATGCAAATAGAGTCAAACAACTGTTAGCCTAATAAAGGCAAGATTTTATTCCTTTTGTGATTTAAAATACTCCGTGGTTAGGTTGGAAATACTATGTCAAGGAAATTATATAAAATTACAATAATTTTGTGTGTATATATCATAAATATTTGTAAGTATTTATATAGTCATTGCATTATATTAACTTTTGTTCATAATACCACTGTGAATTGAGATTTACTGAAATACTAGAGTACTTCATATATCTTAAAAATAATTTTATGAGGTATAGAAATCAATAATAAAAAAACAAATTCAAATATAAGGTGCTCTTTTCCTATAGAAACAGTGTGTTGCTACCTTAAATATCTTTCCTTGAAAAGTAAAAAACAAAAATTGCTTTTTCAGTTTGGTTGCTTTTCTAGGATCAGTTGCATATGGAGTTATGTTACCCACATATTTTTTCAAGTGTTTGTTAATAATTTTAAACAATTTCATTGTAGGACGAAATGTAGTACAGGATATTTTTCTCCTATTATTGGAAAGGTAACTAGACCAGATGAGCTGAAAGAACGACTGAAAAAGCAACGCATTTCATTGAAAAGTTACTCATGGAAGGATACGGCAATGCGGGCACTCAAACTGGATCGCCAGCCTTCAGAAATACAACCAAATTCTGTGCCAGTAATTGCCCCTATTTCTGGATCTGTCTGTTCGGTTCTTTATTGTCACCTGTCACAACCTTCAGGACTAAAAGGTTTGTTCAGAAATAATGATGAAAATATTAAAACTGATTGCTCCTGTGCTGCAAGCTTAAGAGAGACTCTTGGATCATCAAATTTCATACAACCACCCCCTCAGAAAGATGACAAAGCATGCATGGAGAACATGTCTCGAGCTTATGAGCCATTCAGTAAAGAAATACTGGAACAAGAAGTAAATAAAAAGAACTTACAGTGTTTTCAGGAAGGCATGTGTACTTTACTTTCTCCTACTCAAGTTACAGATGTTGGTGAAAAAGACAAAAACCTATCCCAGACAAAACGTAAACTAAATGCAGCAGTAGTTCTACCAGCAAAGTGTTTGAAAAAAACAGATGCCAATCCTACGTTTGTCAAGAAACATGGTAATTTATGTGATAATCATCAACAGATGCAGCACAATGTAGTTGTGGAGGCTGAGGTATCTGATACTGCTGTAAACAAAGAACTTAATGAATTGACTGCCAGCATGCCACACAGTTCACCATCTGGAAAGCTGCACAGAAAAGTGAAGCTTTACTTGGGAAGAAATAAAAGAGAAACCTTGAAACAGAATATGGAGTTATGTGTAAAGTATACAGATAGACTGTCGGTTCCTGAAGAGAAAAGAAGTTCCTGTAGCTCACCAGTGCAGGCCCTACTGGAGTTATTTCAGACAAGTGAAAGAAACTCTGAATTTGCAGGTTTTTCAAGTTACACTGAGAGCAAAGGTTCAACAAGCATAGAAGATACATGGGAAGGGCAGAATACAAATGTTCTGTGCTCATTATTTTCCTCTTCATCCTCATCCCCATTTGTTGGATTTTAATGCTGCTTTATTTAAGATAATGATTTTCAAATAAACTTGCAAATTTAAAGTTTTATTCAGGGAGACTTTAATTGCTGTATTATATGTACAGATGGTTTATTTTTCAAGTTTTTTAATGCAAAAACTTGTGTATATGTAAATATGAAAAATAAAGCTAAGGTGTTGGGTTTTTTCTTAAAAGGTACTGCTTTATTACAGCTACTGAAAGGCTCTAACCCCCAGTTCGGGGTTAAATTAATTGCTAGGCAAAACCAATGAGCATGATATAGATGCATTTGGATGGAATAATTTTCTAAAATAATTTATTACGGTACATTCTAAATAATCCCATTATAATAAATAACTGGATGTTCTATTAGAAATAAGGCAGTCCATTATTACAGACTGCTGATGTTTTGTGGAGATTTGGTTGTTTCCCTTCCTTCTACTGCGGCTTTATTAGAGAATGCAAAAAAAGTCACTTGTTTTAGTAGTACTTCTGTTGAAATTGTTTCCGGGAACCTATGTAGTCACAAAGACACAGGATTAGGAAAGCACATATTATATTTTTTGGGTGCTCTGACATAATTTTTTTTCAGACTGAACCTAGTTGTATTGTGTATATCAGCCAATAGGAAAGCAGTAGATGTATACTTTCATTTTTCTTTGGAAAAAAACAAACACAACAACAGAGCAAGCAACAATGACAAAACAGCCGATAGGTTCTTGATTGACTCAGGTCATCTGATTCTTCTTACAGAGTAGCCATCCTGTCTAGCTAGGTTACTCAGAGGCAGAGTGAAAGTCATAAGTGAGACTTGGGAAGACTTTTTTAATACTTCAAATCTTCACCTGAGCCAATCTCTTTCAGAATTACTATATCTGTAAATCAGTGCAGGGCATGAGTATGGAATTACAGGAGGTAATTGCAGAGCTTTACTAATAAATGTAAGTGCCTTAAAGTCATGTAAGAGACCTAAACTAGCAGGAATTACTCTCCTTAATTTTTGCATGATTACTTGTTTGCATTTTTGAGAATATTTAAGGGCAAGAGACAAACTTACTCTGTCAGTGTTCTTATGGTTAAAGTGCTTTCAGTTGTTGCATTGTACTGTCTGTCCTTTATAGGATATTTTCTACAAGGGGTAGGTAAAGCTGCTGGGTGTGCAGGAATAGGTGCAGAAAATGACAAAATTACTTTCCTTTAAAGATGGTATGGAATGGAAGTTTAATGATGAAAGTAGCTGCTTAGGGCATTGCTGTCACTTTAAAGGTGACATTTCTTATTCCACTGTTCATATAATTGCCTGTACATTCTGGTATCTGATGTTAAGAGGGTAGTCAATGTTAGTAAATCTACTCATCAGATGATCAATGTGTATGTTTTGCATGTTATATGGTTAGATGCAATGTAGAACATGTTGGCTCAAGAGGCCCTGTGAAGAGATTTAAATGCATTGGAATCTGGCTTTAGAATCTTAAGGAAAAAAAATTTAGAGGTTCTCATTACAATGAATAGTCTTCATATTTTAATGCAGAACAAGATAAGAGAGACCCTGCTACTGGTTGCAAAAAGCACTTTTAGTCATGATGCAGATTTTGTGTACAGGTAACTAGACACATCAGTGTGTGCTGGGAGTCCCCTTTGTAGGTAGTATGTTCAGATAGCATCACAGGCCACAGTAAGCCTATCAGTTATTTCTAAAATAGATTTATTCTGTATGTTGCGTGCAGTTTTTATGTGTTCATTATCTTTCAAGCTTGTTTTTTTAAAAAAAGTTTTTACAAAAATGTAAAAGGAATTATATTACTATTTGAAAAAATAATTAAACATGGAAGGCTAGTTGTTACATTTGTCTGTCTCTGACTTCCTTGCAGAGAAGACAGTATTTTCAAAATATGTGGCAGGGATTCTGAGAAATGTCAAATTTTCACAGGTCAGACAAACGGTATGTCTGTAGTCACTAGAATAAAGGTTTAGCATTAGAAATGCATTTTATCTATTAGTACATCTTTGTGATAATTACATATGATATAATTACAGTTTGAACTTGTTCTTCATAGGTACACTAATTTCTTCTAACACTTCATTTTTTGATTGTCTTGCTTTCTGTGAATTTGAGAATCTGGTGTAGGTAGTTTTTACATTCTGTTCAAAACACCGGTTGTTAATATCCTAAGTGTTGCTTCCTTTCTGTGGTGGTTAGAGAAGGTTGGAGCTATGTTCCCATACTCTCTGCAGTGTATGCTTACACATGGCATGGGATTGAAAAAATCTATTGAAGCACACAAATTTTGACTGTTACAAAAAGTGAAAGCTTTAACCATTGTATAGAACAGATGCTACTTCATTTTACATTATAAAACTAATATTTAAGTGATTATCTAGTGGCCTAGTGATCTTCATGGTTTCTCTTTTATAGGTCTAGCCAGCATGTTTCTGGGGATGTGAAATATTTTATCATAATCTTTAACATGTTAAAATAGAAGGCATGTGCATGTGCACATGTGTGCCATTACTGAGAGCCTGTGCAGACACTATGGTGGTTTGGTACTTCAGTGTAAGGGTGAGTTGTAACTCAGACCCACTTTGTTACCATGGGAGAGGCCAAAATGATTTTCAGTAAAGACTTCTACCATGTAGTTACACAGTGCAAAGTTGGGATGGTAGTAGCAACATCAAAAGAAATACAAGTGTTGAAATCTGCTTTCAGAAATAAAGCATTAGAAGAACTAGTGTTTTACTTCTGTTACACCTACACCAAGTTTGGTTTGGTATATTTGCAATGGATGAGCAACCACTACACGACTACGCTCCACGGTATGTGTTTATCTGGAACAGAAATGTTTCTCTTCAGGTAAGTCTATAGCGTGGCTGAGAGGAT